>NW_025765220.1:107500-226539 GCF_003918875.1 Haliotis rubra | reverse complement strand
TATGGAACATGCAGCAACCCTGCCAAAGGGGAGGGTGGAAACTTAAAAGTTGGAAAGTTCTTGTACGGCGAGCCTCCTCTCTGCCTCAACACCACCGTCAGTGGCCCCTCTGTGATTCTGGAAAACGCCTACGTCAAAGTGATAGATTTTGAATCAAGGTACAAGCAGGAACACTCGCCCCCCCAGCAGCTTCCTACACTTGCGCTAACGGTTATGACGACGCCGTCAACCAAGCCTACTCCCCAGTCCTGACGCCATGAACTTTGGCACCAAATCAGCCCGTATGTTTATTGAATGGTACACAATGGTTCCCCCAACTTCAAGCCAGTTCTCTTTGTCCACTACGGCAACAACTACGAAAAACGCTCTTCTGGGACGGCAGTAGCCTTCACTTTCGGCGATGGCCGAAACACTTTCTACCCACTTGTCAACCAAGACGTTATTGCTCATGAACTTGCTCATGGTGTCACCGAACAAAACTCCAACCCCATCTACGACGATCAGTCTGGTGGTATTAACGAAGCCTCTCGGACATAACAGGGGAGGCAACTGAAATGTTTGCTCGTGGCTCTAACGACTGGTTTGTTGGAGCTGAAATCTTTAAAAGCAGTAACGGGGCCCTACGTTACTTTCTAAGATCCTACAAGAGACGGGGGGTCAATCAAGCATTACCAGAGACTACAGAAACAGCGTGGATGTTCACTACAGCAGCGGCATCTTCAACCACGCCTTCTACCAGCTCGTTAAGGAAAACAACATGCCCATCAGACAAGCTCTCGAATGCTTCCTCAGAGCAAACGTCATCTACTGGGGCCAGTTCAACGACCTTCGAGGAAGGCGCTTGTGGCGTCATGCGTGCTTGCTACGACCTCGGCTACGACTCATCATCAGGTGGTGAAAAGATCTTTCCAGGTTGTAGGGGTCACTTTTCAGTGGGTGTCAGGAGCCCACCTTCATGGAGACGTTATCTGACAGCGAGACCCCTGACTTCCGACCTGACCGTCTCCTCCTCCCATCGTCCTGTCTTTATGTTGGCGCCTCCACCAGAGGCAAACTACGTCGTTCTGACGTCAACTACAGGCAACTCCATCAACATGGCCGTGTACGACAACCTGGGAGTCCTCCAACCCATTGGCCATGGCAACAGGCCAGTTGAGATATCAGCTTCTTTCTGGGTCTCCGTCGTTGTACCTGCGTGTATCTGCTGACGTTGATAATGATTATCACTGACGTCAACGTTCAAATCACGTATGAATGATTGTCAATATATTGCAGAAAATATACTCTTCGTAGCTTTCATTGATTAAAAGTATATACAAGTTCATCTTGAGTTGATATTTCTGAAATGACTGGATGTTTCAATAGGACATATTTATATAGATGTTGTAAAGGACCAGTGAGGGGTCCAGAAGGCGCAGTGACTGGAAGCAGCAGTGACTGTGCGCCTGATCCGACGTTGTGACGTAAAAAATCCCAGTTTTACCCTGAGTGTGAACATTGGCTTGTCAGCATCTTATCCATCGAACTTTTATTTCCTTTGTGTTAGTCGCGTCTAACCTGCACTCACACTCACCACTCATCACCAACAAAAATATATATTCTGAAATGAAACGTTGTTTTACCTTTATACAGAATCGTTTACAACAATTCACTGCATGTAAATTAACATAATGCCAAATGTAGGAATAAGTCGTTTAAGTCTGAAGTTGGGATAACGATAAATTGTGAACAGTTTAGAGAAAATATTTTGTCAGATAACGTACAAGTATTACTAGATAAATCGATTGACTGTGCTTTCGTTAATATTGATGATAGTATAAGCTATATGACCGAGGAACTCTTGTCTGGCCGCCTCTTGCATGAAGAAAACAGTTAGCCCTCCCACAACAACTAATAAATGGTTTGACTCTGAATGTGAAAGATTCAAATCAGACCGATGTAGAGCTCTTTGAATAAGTTTAGGAAATCGAAAGATAAAAGAATCATACGGATCAATATTGCGCTAAAAGAAATAAATATAACTCAATTTGTAAGGAAAAAACGCCTTAATTATTATAAAGAGATACAGAGAGTAATAGAAAACAGTATATCTGATTCAAAAAGATTTCTGGTATGAACTCAAACACCTGAATTACTGTGACATGAAGCTCAAAACAACATCGAAATGAACGACTGGCTAGAACACTTTCGACACTGTTTAACTCTTTACACAATGAAAATGACGATGTAACATGTGATAATTTCGAGAATGAAAACCCATCAGATCCGAATTCAGAGCTTACCAAGGTAATAATTTGATTCCCCAATTACTAGAGATGGAAATCTTGGAATGGCATTAACCAATTGAAATGTAATAAATCACCAGGAATTGATAAGGCAATATCTGAATTTTTAAATACTCCATAAGATCTTATCGTCCCGTACTTAGAATTGCTCTTTAACCTTAATTGATATTATTGGTAGCTGTTAATGTTCTCCAGATGTTAAGTAATTCGGGCATAATAGTTCCTATCCATAGCAAAATTAATATAAATAATCCAAATAATTACAGAGCTATGCTTACTACTGAGCATATTTAGTAAAACTTTACCTCTATAATAAAATGCCAGATTTTATAAGCTGGGGAGACTCATTAGGATAAGATCAACTGAAGCGCAAACTACAACTTCAGACAAGGGATATACGACAGTAAAGATAATATGTTTATACTCGCAAAGAAGTATTATTCAAAGGTATTTAAACTCTAAAGGGGGAAATTCTACGCAATATTTATGGTAGATTTTTCAAAAGCTTTCGATTCAATACAACGAAAGAAAACTTTGAAACTCTATTCCTAATACCCACGGTCTCAATTGTTAAAATAGAGCAAACTTTATACAATATGTGTAGAAAAATGTTAAAGGCTTGGATAAAAGTAATCATAATTACTTAGAAGCATTTCGACTTGGTAACTCTGTGTGAGACAGGGCTGCATACTCAGCCCATCACTTATGTTCCTTTTTATAAATGAGTTAGCACGACAAATCGAAACTAATTGTGTACACAGGATTCAACTCCACCTAGATATAGTTCATATTTTCCTCATGTTATTTGCAGATGACATTATGTTTTGTTCTCAAGCATCGACACAAGAAAACACAGAATCAAATTAATGAACTTAAGAAGATTCTGCGATAAATAAAATTAACTGTAAATGGAGAAAAAGGAAAGGTGTAGTATTCAAAAATGGAGGCAAACTGTGTCAAAAAGAAGCTGCTTATATAAAGGTGTATGCAGCTGGAGTGTATTAACTTTTATAAATATTTGGGACTATATTTCACCAGCGGCCTGTCATGGACGAGGCATGTAAAATATGCTGTGATTACAGGGACAAAAGCATTAGTTGGAATTATGAAAACAGTTGAGTGTACTAAGTGGCAATAATCTCTTTTCATTCTTTAAAATATTTGATGCAAAGTCAGAGTCAATTTTATCATATGGTGCCGTTAAAATTAACACTCATTAACGCAGTGGATTTATGAGTGAATGCGGTAGGGAAATTCAATGCACATTCTTACAAGCATTAAAGTCATTAAGTTACTGGCTAAAGGCTGTTGATTATTAGCATTCAAATCGGCTTACCCAAGAAGTGTTATATTATGGATGCTGTTGGCAAGGATAGGAGGTGGACCGAAAAACTGAGCAAACCAATGTAAAAACTTTTTTATATTCTATTGGTTTGGAATTATTACATGGAATACACAATACGTCGAGATCGCCCTGCGTTGTTCGCCCTGATCGTAACGACAAGACTAAAAAGACATGTATGTTCAAACGTAGTTGTGAAGGGATGTCATACATCAAATAAGAGTACGTATTATTCATTGTTTAAAAATGCCATAGTTCTTGAGGTCATATCTATCCTGTGTTAATGTTAAAAAGTTTAGAATAGCACTGGCGCGATTCAGATGTGCTCTTCTCTACGGATTTGTTGATTGAAAGAGGGCAGATATATGAATGTAAAAAGAAAATATGAATATGTGCATTTGTAATTTTAACGAAATAGAAGATGAATTACATTTTCTCTAATAATGTTCATTTTTGTGACCGGTTGCGAACAAAATATATTAAAAGAGATACTATGTCCATCCAAAATGTGATTAAAATTCTCCTCACTGTTGGCAGTAGGTAAAAATCCAGTTCTTCTACAAAGAAATATTTCAATGTACATTTACTATGCTATGATTTCACCCGATCTAAATTCTCTCAAATGTAACATATAACTTTTATGTACTTTGGGCCTGTGGCCTTCTCAGTGCACAAAATAAAGATTATTATAACATAATGCACCAGGTAGCATCAATACTACAATAAAGAAGGGTGACAAAGAGCTTCTCTGTGTTTGTTGGTTTGTTTTTTCTTCTATTTTTTTTTTGGGAAATAGGATTGACAACTTAATTTGAAGCAGTATGTGTTTCTTGTCATAACTATATTGTTATCGTAAGATCACTGGGTCGCGTCAACACCATATACCCAGTTTTTAAATTAATTGTCAAAGTCTCGCCTAACACATTTTTCTGTCAGTTAAAAAGAAACTATTGCGAAAAGAATATAAGCAGGAATATAATTTGGAATGTCGAGAGGAGCCTAATAATAAAAAGTGGAAAACAGCTTCAAAACATCAAGAAAATTCAAGGGAAAAAGAGTTCGTAGATCCTCTTATCAAATCTGCGAATAGTTGTGGTCACTATTGAAGATATATGTACGAGATAATGGCACGACTTCCTTCTGACTTTAAAATAAATTCCCTGGAAAGTTTAAGTCTAGTTTAAGATTGTCGACTGAATATCTCTGTTACCAAAGAAAATAGTATTGCATTTCCACAGTCGGTCAACGTTTGATTATAGGCCTATTTTGCACAGTGTAAGCGTTTTCATGGGTAACAAGAAAAACTACTTTAAAGAGTGTAACTCTGTTTTATATTTAAAAAGATTCATAAAAGTGGGATGAGGAGCCAACGGTTCAAAGAAACAATGAAAGTTCGCTCCAAGCGAAAGCCCGTTAATAAGTCTGCGTTGCTTGGGGACGTCCCATAGAAGGGGCGTCCTGGACATTTAACTAGCTCGTGTCCCTACGGGAGCATTCATCGCCGCTCCCTAAACAACCTCTCTCTTCTGGCTCGTCCAGACCAACACGAGTTGGTCACGAATGTACACAGAAGTCTCTCCTGCCTGGCACTTACAAGATCTTGAAGGTGTGGCTTCCTCGCATCAACATGCCGAGTTCTGCCGTTCCTGGATGTCCGGAAGTCTCCATCGTCGTCGTAGTCGTCTACATCATCATCATCGTCGTAGTCGTCTACATCATCACCATCGTCCTAGTCATCTACATCATCATCATCGTCTGAGTCACATTCGCACTGTTGTTCCCCACACTGGGAACAGATGAGGTACTCTGTCTTGTAGGGGAAGACGTAAATGCCACATATCTTACATCCTTGACTGTAAAAGACCTGCAACAATAGCAGACATATTGGAGATACAGTCATGGGACATAAGTATTCGTCAGTCGAAAAAATTCTCACAGACTTGCATGTTATTTGTAGCTGTAAGAATTTTCAATAATTCAGTTTTCGTTATTTGGTTGTAAAAGTTTGCAGGTTTATAGGAAATCATCTTGGTCACAGACACATAATTTCCATGTAATGTTCCTTCAAGTATTTTCTGCATTGTAGTTACATGAGCAACTTATATACCAGATTGTGTATTCTTTCCCCATTGACCGCCATGTTAAAAATTGTCATAACCATGACACGTATCAATCAAAGTTTGGTCATTCTTGAAATACTGAATGAAAAATACAACGGAAACTATGTCTTTGCAGCTGAGATGATTCATGACACATGAACAAGATCAAACGAAAAATAAATTCAAGACAATTTTTCTAGCTGCACCAAATTAACATGTACGTCTATGGAGTGAGTGAGTGAGTTTAGTTTTACGCAGCACTCAGCAATATTCCAGTAAATAATCGAGTCTGAACTAGACAATCCAGTGATCAACAACATGTCAACCAAGTCAGCGAGCCTGACCACCCGATCCCGTTAGTCGCCTCTTACGACAAGCATGGGTTATTGAAGATCAATATTCTAACCCGGACCTTCACGGGTAGTCAGTCTATGGAAATTATGCACAGTGACAGAAACCAATGTCCCATGACTGTATGTCAGTAAACATATTAATTATATAGATTAATACGTCATACCGTTTGCATCACATGAAACTGAGTAAGTTCAGCTTAACGCCGCTTTGTCCATTTTCTATGTGAGGTGAGGTGAGGTAAATTTGGGTTTAACGTCGTGCTTGAGAATATTTCGCTGTATGGCGACGTGCATGCGTGTGTATGTGTATGTGCGGCTGCTTTGTACTAGCCCAGACTGAAGCTTGTTTTATAGTGCTAGCCCACTGAGATACCATGCCGCAGTGAAGCATGAATACCCCACTTAGACACATTATACTGACTCAAAGCTGGTTCGACGCCTGAATGCTAGCCGGGTCATAGATTCACATCACTGAATCCCTGTTATTTAAATGACAATTATTTTATAGCATGGAATGCATACAGATGTAAGCGCTGTCTAGGATATACAGCCATGACAATAATCAATGGCAATGTAAACTATTTCAATGTAGAAATACTGATAGGAAGTTACAGCGTTACGTTGTAGCAACGTAAAAAAGGTTAACGTTGTGGCAACCGTATTTGCTAACATTGCCTCCACGAAAAAAGAAACCTTATCACGTCATAACGTTATTTGGTTTGCGTGCTATGGCCTGTAGTGTAAGAGACGTGATCTGTTCATGTTAACATGATGAACATCATCTGTCAAAGGACTGGCTCCAGTCCGGGGTATGCTACGCTGAGGTTTTACTGCACGGAAGCATAGGTGACGACTGGCCAAGACAGGCAATAAAAGTCATCTTCCGGGATTTTAGCGCGACTCTCGGCTACCGAGGAATACAACTCAAATACCTATTTCATGAAATACCATCTGAGTGTTCTTCTATCGAGTGTTCGTCACGCCCAAGACCCGGGTTCGATTCCCGACATGGGTACAATGTGAAGCCCATTTCTGGTGTCCTCCGCCGATATTGCTGGAATATTGCTAAAACTCACTCTACCGTTCCAATGTGTGAATGATCGCAGCCACCTGATAGTGAAGGTCACTGTGACCCCACACGCGCTCGACTGAGAGGTATCAATAACTGTTATAAAAAGCAATTGGGTTATCAAATAGCGTTGAATGTGTTTGTCTCGATCACACAGTGACGTCACCAATAAATACACATGTAGGTAAATACATTGATCAACACTTACCTTCAAAGTCCACTTTTATACGATATACATGAGAACTCTCCCAACCTCGACTGCAGTTTTGCAAACGGAACCACCCGTACACCACGTTCCAATGGGGGCCTTCGAGATCGTCCTCCTCGCCTGGCACTCATCACTAGTTTATCCTGTCACTTCCCCCACGTGGTTTCACGTGTACAAGATATTCAAATGGCTGTTTTATATCTCGTGTGTATGGTTTCCAGGAAATAGCTGAGCTTTCCTCTTGAAGCGGAACACACGACTTGTACAAGCCTTTTATGGTAGTGAGTTGTGTTATGTTGTCATGTGACCGTAACTCGCAGCTTGTTCCGAGAAATGTGTTATGTAATGATATGCGTGACGAGGGCCTCGTTCGTTTTCATGAACGACAAGGGCCTCGTTCGTTTTCATGAATAAACTGAGATACAATCTTCACGAAGTAGCCTTTAAAGGGGTATGATCACCTCCTATACATTCCAGAGTGAGTGAGTTTAGTTTTACGCCGCATTTGTGCAATATTCCAGCAATATCTCGGCGGAGGACACCAGAAATGAGCTTCACACATTGTCGTTGAATAAAAAGCGAACAAGCTGACAAATCTGGTTTTCATATTTGTCGTGTGTGTTTGCTGTCATTTCAGAGATAAATTCTCCTCAATTCCTAGCCGAGAAATCCGCCATTTACTTTTGTTATTGGACACCTAGACTAACGCTTAGTCCTTGAATATATATAATTTTTATAGTAATATAAACAAATTGAAATTGAAAAAGGAGCCCCAGTCAGAAGGAAATTCTAGACTTGCTTCATTTAGGGTTTTAGCATTGCAGGGAAGGCTAAGAAGAAGGGAAAATAATGTAGTTCAGCGACTGTGAGACCGACAAGCCGACAGTCGGGTACACGGCATCTTGATACTCATTAGGGTTTCTTCAGATAACTCGATGTCAGTACAATGCATTTACTCACAGTTTAATCACAAACTTCCATATCTGATTCTTCATTTGGTTGTATGTAAAGGCTGGATGTTTTGTCCTAGTCTTTTGCACAAGTAACCCAATATCCTGCCCTTTACCAGTTATCTGATAGGGTTCTGGGGCTCAAGGCACTGGTGCCATGGTTTCCATAGCAACAATTTTTTAGCCAATCCCCAGGGGCTATGTTGTCACATGACAGGGGCAAGAGGGAGCGTGGGACCCCCAAGCCTGAAATCTTCCTCTTTCTGCCTGCACTGTCGAGGTGACAACAAGCCAGCTTGTTTTTTAGGTAAGAACCTCAGTTTGCTTCGATATTGCAACTGGGTCTTCTGTATTAAATTCCTATGTATAGTTATGTTGTTAGCAGGATAAGTAATTATCTGCGGCTTTTAAATTAATGTATTATTTAATTTGATAAATTACTATTAAAACAAGTGTTGGGTCACTGTCATCAATTATTCTTGCTGTGCCAAACTGGCGAAAGGTCACTCATCTGTGACTGTCCAAACGTGCACTCGATGGCAAGAATAAATGACATGTACTCATTGTAATATATTTTCATCTAAAAATTCATTTTAGTAAAAGTACTTTGTGTGTTTAGCATTAATTTGCTTATTTGACCTGCCAGTCAAAATTGTCTCTAGCTCATTGCTAAATTCAAAATTCCATTTATTTACAACTTGTTGCTGCTAACAACAGAACTCTTTTTGCCATTTTAATCTAAATTAAAAAGTGGCTGTATCACTGTCCCGGTTTCCAAACCATGTGCTCAGTTAGAGTATCACGGTATCAGCTGGAACCAATTAGTGGCGGTCATGCTCACTGACCAGTGCTGACCTCTCCACTGAGCAGCACACAGCCTGGGCTGTCTTCGGCTCTCCTCGGCATTCTCCGGCTCCCGTCCGGCTCCATTACAAAATGGCTGCACCGGATGTAAACAAAACTAGGGTCCGTCGTCTGCTTCATGGTTATCTTAACATAGCATTGACTACCGGTACCATGCCACTATATCAATCATATTTTAGTATGTTCCCCCACTTGATGTGAAAGTGAAGTCACAGTTTATTCAATAATAATATAATGTATTATATTATATGGCCAATAATATACCTACATATCGTAGTAATATAAAATTATGTAATATCCGTTTATTACATATTGTCAATTTACTTACTACAATTAGGTGTTTATCCTGGGTAGCCCCAAGTGGTGTACCTACTGGGTGTATCGACATTCTGTTGGAGCTAGCCTCATATTGACTAGTATGATCATCCAACAGGCAGTCATATCCCATTTCCTTTAGCCACATGTGTCGTACAGGCCAGGTGTCCTGTCGTGGCTATTGTGTATATCAATCAACCGGTTTTCTGTATCATATATTCCAAATGTGTTGGGTATAGATATTGCCCCACTTTGTGTATATATATGTATTTTATACTTCCCATTGGCCCTTAAAGTTAATGTGACTTTCACCTCACCTCAGGTGGGGCCCTATGTAAATCCTCTGATAGGAGGGGTGTGACGATTCTTTTGGGTTATGTAATTAAAGGTATTTATGTAAATACTCTTTGGGATTGTGTGCTCATATATGCACATATACTTTTGTACCAATATTGTATTTATTTGTCCTTTAATAATATTGTTGCCCCTATTAAGTATTGTCGTCACATCCTACATATCAGTCGGATTATTATGTATTTTCATTATTGTATCTGTACAATGGCTCTTTCTGCCTGCACTGTCGAGGTGACAACAAGCCAGCTTGTTTTTTTAGGTTTCACCTGGACTGTGCAGTCGGAACTTGCAACTCTGTTACCAAGACTTTTATTTCAATATATATTATTACTGTCTTTTTGTGTTGTGTCATCTTTGACTGGAGCACTTCGCGCAATAGACACACTTGCCCATCCCTTTTCCCGTGAGACGTAATTGTTATGCAATAACAGCAATTACCCAAGTCTTACATTGGCGCCCAACGTGGGGCAAAGTGTCGCAAGCGTTCATAGTACTCCTCAAAGGTCAAAGATATACACTCATTGGCACATAAGGCATAATTTTGTATCTATACTCCTACCCTTAGTTGCCTTAGTCAACTAAGAATTCTCAGTACCTCAACCTCATCTCCTATTGTTGTCAACATGTCCTCGCTCACGAACTCTGAGCTCTTGGACACTATGTTGTCAATGAAAATTGACCCCAAAGCGATCAATTGGAATAATTGGGCTCCCGGAGGAAACAAAAACGGAGTCGGTTGAGGAGGAGTTGTCTCCTTGCTATGGGAAGGTGCGGGTTCTCCAGGTGCTTGATTTTATTTATCAGCTGCACCTCGTGGAGTTCACGAGCCCTCAAGTCCCTCTGAAGCTTGGGGACACTGTACTCATCAGAGAGGAGGAGTATCAAGTTATGAAAGTGAACTTGGTTCGGGAAGGATCCTCTCTAGAAGACGTCGTGGCCAGGGCAGTAGATCAGGCCCTGGACAGGAAGACAGCCCTGATGATGGAGGCGATAAAGTCGCAGATGCTGGAAGAGTTCCAACTGCTATTACGACAGCATCCATCAGCTACGACCAGCACCGGATCCATCAAACCAAATCCAACAACTCCCACACCTGTTCTGGCGGCTAACGATGTTGCTGCTGCCCACACAGAATCCCCGGCCGCTAGCGACTCTAATGTTGCAAGCTCGAGTGCTGGGGTTGTGGGTAGCGGTAGCACTGTACGCCCAGACCCACAACAGGTGCTGGTGAATTGGGATCGTCCCTTATCCAGCTACCTCAGACTGAAGACGTTCTCTGGTACAAAACCCATCAAAGCCGGAGAGGTAGCCTTTGAAGAATGGGCCCAACAAGGGAAGACCATGCTAAAACTCGGAAGAACTCCTGGGAAGAAAAACCTCACCCTGAAGACGCCTTTGGGGATAAGTGGACAGAGAAATGCCAAACAGCTTTTGAGAAGATCAAGGAAAAACTAACCACTCCTCCTGTGTTAGGCTATGCTGACCTGTCTGCCCCTTTTGAACTCCACACTGACGCCAGTGGCACTGGACTCGGAGCTGTCCTTTACCAACAACAATGCGGTAGCCTGAAAGTCATCGCCTATGCAAGCCGAGGTCTTTCTAAAAGTGAGGCAAATTATCCAGCAGACAAGCGCGAATTTCTAGCATTGAAGTGGGCTGTTACTGACAAGTTCCATGACTACCTGTATGGTTCGGAATTCACAGTCGTAACAGACAACAATCCCCTTACATATGTCCTGAAGTCGGCGAAAGTTGATGCCATAGGATACCGATGGTTAGCAGCCCTAGCAGCCTACAACTTTAACATCAAGTATCGACCAGGAGTGCAGATGACTGATGCAGATGCTTTAAGCCGCTTGCCACAGGAAGCTCAAGAAGAAGATCTAGAGTTTAAACAGGACACTGAAAGAATAGACTGGTTGATTGCTCGGAGCACACCCCTCGATGCTCCAGAATCTGGAGTGGTGGAGTGTTCCTCATGCTCAATCCGGGCTATTCTTCAATGTCATGGCATTCACAGCAGTTCAGAGGGTAGGCAGCAAGGAAATCTCAAAGAAATAAGCAGACAAGAAAAGAAGTGCATGGCATACTCTCAAAACTCTGTCATGTCCAGCACGGAAGAACCTGTTCTGGTGGAAGCTCTTTCCTGTTCCAAGAAAGCAGTTCCTGACAGTTTGGTCACGCCACCTACAGTCCATGATCGAGGGATGTCGTCAGTGGATTGGAAAACAGTGCAAGGCCTGGATTCAGAAATCTGTCAAATCATGTCAGTACTCAAATCAAAGGAGGGATCATGCAAAGCAAAGACATCCAAACTCCATCCCGACATGCATGTCTACCTGCGAGAACTGGAGAAGCTTGTTATTAAAGATGACATCCTCTACAGAATGGTCACTGATGCCAAGGGTATAGAACGACAACAGCTGGTCATCCCCAAACAATATCGCAAGGAGGCAATTCATGGAGTTCATGATCAAGTTGGACATCCCTGCAGCAACAGCACTTTATCCCTTGCCCGCCAGAGATTCTTCTGGCCATTCATGGCTACCTCCATCCAAACTTATTGTTCAAACTGTGAAAGATGCATCAGGAGGAAAGCCAGGAAAGAAACTGCACCACTGGAAGCCATCTTACCATCTGTCCCCTTGAACTAGTCTGCATTGACTACCTGTCCATCGAACCAGACAAAGGTGGCTTTGAAAACGTACTGGTGATCACGGATCACTTCACAAAGTACGCAATGGCAGTTCCAACAAAGGATCAGAAAGCTACCACTGTAGCCAAAGCTTTATGGGAAAACCTCATCTGTCACTATGGTTACCCCTCAGCACCTACTGTCGGATCAAGGACGGGACTTTGAATCAAAAGTTATCAAGAAGTTGTGCGATATGGCTGGCATCAAGAAAATAAGAACGTCACCATACAATCCAAGGTGCAATGGTGTAACCGAAAGGATGAATCGTACCCTCCTGGATATGCTCGGCACTCTCAACCACAGCCAAAAAGAAAGACTGGAGAAAATATGTTGGACCTCTAGCCCATGCATACAACTGCATTGTACATGACACCACAGGCTACTCTCCATACTACCTCATGTTCGGCCGTCATGCACGCCTACCAATAGACATGGTGTTTGGAACAGATCCTGACAGCAGGACTTCAAAAGGACCTCAACAGTATGTCAAAGATCTGCGGAACCGACTCCAGTTTGCATTCCAAGTGGCCAGGGAGAATGCCCAAAAGTCAGCGATTCGCAACAAGGGCTACTATGACCGAAAGGCTCATGCAGCAGCATTGGAACCAGGTGACCGGGTGCTTGTCCGCAACATTGGGGTCAAAGGAAAACATAAGATCGCTGACAGATGGAAGTCGGGAGTCTTCATTGTCGAACGTCACCAAGGTGAACTGCCTGTCTATGTCGTTCGACCAGAAAATGGAGACGGGCCCTCGAAGACTTACCATCGCAACCTCTTACTTCCTGTTGGTTCATTGCCCCTAGATATGGATGAACCAGAAAGAAACCAATGTCAGAGGCGGCCTGTTACCAGATCCAGAACCCGAAATCAACAACCGGAGGACATCTTGGAATCCTCTGAAGACGAACTACACACTGTCAATGTATGGTACCCACAGCCTGAACCTATTAGAGCTGTACCCACTAGCAGCTTGAACCCTGAGGCTCAACCCTTTGAACCACAAGAGCAGGCGCTGCCATACTCACAACCTACTGTAGAGGAAGTCCCGCAATCCAAGTGGTTCCCGGTATGCAGAATGAGGCAACCACTGCAGGACCCCTCACCTGGGAAACGGTTGCAGTGGAAGCTGAAGCTGCTCCATCAGAACCCATGGAGAGTGGGGACTCAGGAGAACTACATCAAAGAGAAGATAGGCTGCCTGAAGATCCGGACAATGAGGATACATCGCTCATCGCCCCTTGTGATCTGGTAGAATCATCTGGTGGTGAGCCAGACCTATCTGAGAACTCTGTGGACTCTGCTATAAGTGATCCAGTTGCTGCGGAGGTGCCACTCCAGTCTCTCCCCTGTGAAGAGACTGTTATCATCACCTTGCCGGAAGCTCCTCGTAGATCCCAGCGCCAGCGACGAAGCACTAGGTTCTTTTCCTGGGATCCATTTACGAAGAAGTATTCTCAGGTCATACATGTGTGATACAAGAGGGTTACGAATGATTGTTCAGCTGAAGCATTGTTTAATCATGTATTTGTATTTATCAATTCCAATCCGGGTTACAACATTTCCTTAAAGGGGGGGAGAGTGTAAAGGCTGGATGTTTTGTCCTAGTCTTTTGCACAAGTAACCCAATATCCTGCCCTTTACCAGTTATCTGATAGGGTTCTGGGGCTCAAGGCACTGGTGCCATTGTTTCCATAGCAACAATTTTTTAGCCAATCCCCAGGGGCTATGTTGTCACATGACAGGGGCAAGAGGGAGCGTGGGACCCCCAAGCCTGAAATCTTCCTCTTTCTGCCTGCACTGTCGAGGTGACAACAAGCCAGCTTTGTTTTAGGTAAGAACCTCAGTTTGCTTCGATATTGCAACTGGGTCTTCTGTATTAAATTCCTATGTATAGTTATGTTGTTAGCAGGATAAGTAATTATCTGCGGGTTTTAAATTAATGTATTATTTAATTTGATAAATTACTATTAAAACAAGTGTTGGGTCACTGTCATCAATTATTCTTGCTGTGCCAAACTGGCGAAAGGTCACTCATCTGTGACTGTCCAAACGTGCACTCGATGGCAAGAATAAATGACATGTACTCATTGTAATATATTTTCATCTAAAAAGTCATTTTAGTAAGGTACTTTGTGTGTTTAGCATTAATTTGCTTATTTGACCTGCCAGTCAAAATTGTCTCCAGCTCATTGCTAAATTCAAAATTCCATTTGTTTACAACTTGTTGCTGTTAACAACAGAACTCTTTTTGCCATTTTAATCTAAATTTAAAAAGTGTCTGTATCACTGTCCCGGTTTCCAAACCATGTGGTCAGTTAGAGTATCACGGTATCAGCTGGAACCAATTAGTGGCGGTCATGCTCACTGACCAGTGCTGACCTCTCCACTGAGCAGCACACAGCCTGGGCTGTCTTCGGCTCTCCTCGGCATTCTCCGGCTACCGTCCGGCTCCATTACAAAATGGCTGCACCGGATGTAAACAAAACTAGGGTCCGTCGTCTGCTTCATGGTTATCTCAACATAGCATTGACTACCGGTACCATGCAACTATATCAATCATATTTTAGTATGTTCCCCCACTTGATGTGAAAGTGAAGTCACAGTTTATTCAATAATAATATAATGTATTATATTATATGGCCAATAATATACCTACATATCGTAGTAATATAAATTATGTAATATCCGTTTATTACATATTGTCAATTTACTTACTACAATTAGGTGTTTATCCTGGGTAGCCCCAAGTGGTGTACCTACTGGGTGTATCGACATTCTGTTGGAGCTAGCCTCATATTGACTAGTATGATCATCCAACAGGCAGTCATATCCCATTTCCCTTAGCCACATGTGTCGTACAGGCCAGGTGTCCTGTCGTGGCTATTGTGTATATCAATCAACCGGTTTTCTGTATCATATATTCCAAATGTGTTGGGTATAGATATTGCCCCACTTTGTGTATATATATGTATTTTTATACTTCCCATTGGCCCTTAAAGTTAATGTGACTTTCACCTCACCTCAGGTGGGGCCCTATGTAAATCCTCTGATAGGAGGGGTGTGACGATTCTTTTGGGTTATGTAATTAAAGGTATTTATGTAAATACTCTTTGGGATTGTGTGCTCATATATGCACATATATTTTTGTACCAATATTGTATTTATTTGTCCTTTAATAATATTGTTGCCCCTATTAAGTATTGTCGTCACATCCTACATATCAGTCGGATTATTATGTATTTTCATTATTGTATCTGTACAATGGCTCTTTCTGCCTGCACTGTCGAGGTGACAACAAGCCAGCTTGTTTTTTAGGTTTCACCTGGACTGTGCAGTCGGAACTTGCAACTCTGTTACCAAGACTTTTATTTCAATACATATTATTACTGTCTTTTTGTGTTGTGTCATCTTTGACTGGAGCACTTCGCGCAATAGACACACTTGCCCATCCCTTTTACCGTGAGACGTAATTGTTACGCAACCTCAGCAATTACCCAAGTCTTACATTGGCGCCCAACGTGGGGCAAAGTGTCGCAAGCGCTCATAGTACTCCTCAACGGTCAAAGATATACACTCGTTGGCACATAAGGCATAATTTTGTATCTATACTCCTACCCTTAGTTGCCTTAGTCAACTAAGAATTCTCAGTACCTCAACCTCATCTCCTATTTTTGTCAACATGTCCTCGCTCACGAACTCTGAGCTCTTGGACACTATGTTGTCAATGAAAGTTGACCCAAAGCGATCAATTGGAATAATTGGGCTCCCGGAGGAAACAAAAACGGAGTCGGTTGAGGAGGAGTTGTCTCCTTGCTATGGGAAGGTGCGGGTTCTCCAGGTGCTTGATTTTATTTATCAGCCGCACCTCGTGGAGTTCACGAGCCCTCAAGTCCCTCTGAAGCTTGGGGACACTGTACTCATCAGAGAGGAGGAGTATCAAGTTATGAAAGTGAACTTGGTTCGGGAAGGATCCTCTCTAGAAGACGTCGTGGCCAGGGCAGTAGATCAGACCCTGGACAGGAAGACAGCCCTGATGATGGAGGCGATAAAGTCGCAGATGCTGGAAGAGTTCCAATTGCTATTACGACAGCATCCATCAGCTACGACCAGCACCGGATCCATCAAACCAAATCCAACAACTCCCACACCTGTTCTGGCGGCTAACGATGTTGCTGCTGCCCACACAGAATCCCCGGCCGCTAGCGACTCTAATGTTGCAAGCTCGAGTGCTGGGGTTGTGGGTAGCGGTAGCACTGTACGCCCAGACCCACAACAGGTGCTGGTGAATTGGGATCGTCCCTTATCCAGCTACCTCAGACTGAAGACGTTCTCTGGTACAAAACCCATCAAAGCCGGAGAGGTAGCCTTTGAAGAATGGGCCCAACAAGGGAAGACCATGCTAAAACTCGGAAGAACTCCTGGGAAGAACAACCTCACCCTGAAGACGCCTTTTGGGGATAAGTGGACAGAGAAATGCCAAACAGCTTTTGAGAAGATCAAGGAAAAACTAACCACTCCTCCTGTGTTAGGCTATGCTGACCTGTCTGCCTTTGGAACTCCACACTGACGCCAGTGGCACTGGACTCGGAGCTGTCCTTACCAACAACAATGCGGTAGCCTGAAAGTCATCGCCTATGCAAGCCGAGGTCTTTCTAAAAGTGAGCAAATTATCCAGCAGACAAGCGCGAATTTCCTAGCATTGAAGTGGGCTGTTACTGACAAGTTCCATGACTACCTGTATGGTTCGGAATTCACAGTCGTAACAGACAACAATCCCCTTACATATGTCCTGAAGTCGGCGAAAGTTGATGCCATAGGGTACCGATGGTTAGCAGCCCTAGCAGCCTACAACTTTAACATCAAGTATCGACCAGGAGTGCAGATGACTGATGCAGATGCTTTAAGCCGCTTGCCACAGGAAGCTCAAGAAGAAGATCTAGAGTTTAAACAGGACACTGAAAGAATAGACTGGTTGATTGCTCGGAGCACACCCCTCGATGCTCCAGAATCTGGAGTGGTGGAGTGTTCCTCATGCTCAATCCGGGCTATTCTTCAATGTCATGGCATTCACAGCAGTTCAGAGGGTAGGCAGCAAGGAAATCTCAAGGCAGTCATATCCCATTTCCCTTAGCCACATGTGTCGTACAGGCCAGGTGTCCTGTCGTGGCTATTGTGTATATCAATCAACCGGTTTTCTGTATCATATATTCCAAATGTGTTGGGTATAGATATTGCTCCACTTTGTGTATATATATGTATTTTTATACTTCCCATTGGCCCTTAAAGTTAATGTGACTTTCACCTCACCTCAGGTGGGGCCCTATGTAAATCCTCTGATAGGAGGGGTGTGACGATTCTTTTGGGTTATGTAATTAAAGGTATTTATGTAAATACTCTTTGGGATTGTGTGCTCATATATGCACATATACTTTTGTACCAATATTGTATTTATTTGTCCTTTAATAATATTGTTGCCCCTATTAAGTATTGTCGTCACATCCTACATATCAGTCGGATTATTATGTATTTTCATTATTGTATCTGTACAATGGCTCTTTCTGCCTGCACTGTCGAGGTGACAACAAGCCAGCTTGTTTTTTAGGTTTCACCTGGACTGTGCAGTCTTACAACAGTACAAACTGTTATTATTGTATGACAATGCTATAGAGACATGCAAAGTCTCGCCCCACGTATTTATGTCATTTAAAGATGATCCCACCATGTATTGTTACCTCTAATGACGATAGAGTCATGACGTCATTGAGAGATTATGTACTGGTCGGTGGAGATTTATCGGTGTCTTCTCATTCTGCCGACAGGTTAAAACAACATGATACGGTCCAGTGATCAGGAAGTAAGGTTAATGTGCTGACCTATTCTACCCTTACTAAAATGAACCTGACAAAAGTCAATTGTAGGCAATACGGGTAAAATGACTTGTAATTATAAGGTTCAAAATACATGTATGCTATACATGTATTTGTAGGTACAAGTACCAACCACAGCTTTGAAACGTTAACGTGCCCCTCATTATAACCAATATCATCAGGTCGTTTAATTTAAGTAAAACTGCAGTAATTACACTTTCTCCAAATCCAACAACATACCCTTCAGTGACTGGTAAATGGGTTGTTCCATTATTTTAAAGGTTAAAAGTCATTTCCCATTCTGTCTACAGTAAGTTTTGTAGGCAAACTGGGATGTAGGCAAATTGGAACTGTGGGCAGAATGGGATGTAACCGATTTATCAACAGTCCAACCTCAGAGACGGACATCTCAGTTCATTAATGTAGTTCTTCTCTAATGTGAATGGCTTCCACTTCTTCATATTTGATAACAATAGACCCTGTGTCTGGTTACATCTCTTTGCTGTGCCAGGATCCAATGCATGTTTGAATTACTGCTTGATTATGATCGTTCGTTTCAAACACACTTTTCGACGTGATATCAATAAAATGCTGACCTGTTCAAATTGGCGTTAAACTCAAACCGACTCACTCATTTAAGCAGATCCCGGTGGAAAATGCTATTCGTGTTAATGGATCGGTTATGTTGATGAAATCAGGTTTTATAAAAGCAGGACAAAATTTGCCATTCAGATTTATTCATGGAATTATCACAGAAGCATAACACATATTGTTGGATAATGAAGTGCAGACAGGACAAGTATATCTTTTAAAGGTAGCGGTACATAGATTGTTAACAAATACTGGCTAATGAGAGTGTGTATAGACTGATGGAATTAATAAGGGAACGGTTGTAAGTATGAGAACATGGCAAGATACTATTTGACAATGGAGTCATAAGGGAGAAATTCGCCCTGCAACATAATTTGTACATGTTGCTTTTCTACTGTGATCAGCACTAAGTGATTCTTCGATATTGTGTTGCGTTCCCTTATTTTTGACCATCAGTATGAGCTGCGCATACATAATACAAGTACAGAAGGTTAAATAGCAGGGCACTTAAGGTCTTCTCTCACAGAGGTCACTGGTTCTCTGTATGTGCGAGGTCGGTCTACTGGTGGGGTCTGTTTATGCGAGGTTCGTCTATTGGCAGGGGTCTGTGCAGGGATCTGTATGTACCAGGTCTGTCTACAAGCAGGGATCTGTATGTGCGAGGTCGGTCTACATGCAGGGGTTGCCTGACTGGCACTTGTGACAGAGATCAGATCGATGTGGTTTGTTGGGGTCGATGGTCCTCTCTAGGCGGTCTTGCTTAGAACATATGCAATCATGTTGTTTGCATTTGGAGCAGATCAGCTTCTCTACACGGTATGGCATGCAAGGGGTGTCACAAGACCTGCAATCCTGCTCGTACTTCGGCTGTGGAGGACATAAGGTGAGTGAGAGAGTTGTGCTGTAGTGAAACAACTACACGTATATTTGCATATTTGTTTTAAGAAAACTGACGACCAAAATAAAGTACACCAACACTGAAAGACGATTGGCATTATAAGTGAGGGAGTTTAGTTTTACGCCACTTTTAGCAATATGCCAGCAATATCTTGGCGGGGGACACCAGAAATGAGCTTCACACATTGTCGTTGAATATATGAAGCGAAGACGTTGGTTTAGCTTATATCTGACACCTTGTACCCATGTGGGGAATCGAACCCGGGTGTTCGGCGTGACGAGCGACTGCTTTAACCACTAGGCTACTCCACCGTCCCAGATGACTTAAGGACTGAGTCAGATATATTATACCTGTTACATGCCATATATGGAGTTGTTTACACCAACATTACATAATGGGAGGTGAGGTGGAAAACGAAGGGAGAAGAAGTGATGCCTTCTGTTAATGGTATGATATCGAATGGTCGCGATCTCCACTGGATCTTGTTTTCAATAACACAATAAGAGCGCTCTGTTCAACACACGCACGCTGCTTGGCGAGAAGTAGGATACATAGAACTGCTTTGAAGCGAGATTCGACGCTCAGTGCAGTATACAGTAGTACACAGGAAAATATGAAATGCAAATGAAAAGGAGATTCATAATTTATGTTGTTAACGTGTCCATAGAGGACACAGTTAGCCCGGAGTATAACAGTGCACTCGTCCTGATTTACAACGTGAAGGGTTTCATTGTATAACTATTACGTTCCAATAACATACGAACAAGTGCAAGCAGAGTGAACAAGGTCACGATAAAACTTGCTGTTTCTAACGAGTGAGTGAGAGTTTTACGCCGTTTTAGCAATATTCCAGCAGTATCACGGCGGGGGAAACAGAAATGGGCTTCACACATTGTACCCATATGGGGAATCGAACCCGGAATTTCGGCGAGACGAGCGGATGCATTAACCATAAAGCTACCCCATCGCCCCTTTTTAACGAGGTTCATAAACCAGAAAGGTAAGTTGCATTTTAAATCATTAGAAAAGTCCTCTGTGGATGAATCCAACTGACAGCTTACCGTGAAACCGTAACAGTAGACATGGGAACTCTCAGGTTGACCCACAGTCACACTCGAAGTAACCATAGCGTCGGTTCGACATCGTGCACGGCAGACAAACGTTGACGGAGGTGATGTGTGGAACTGCGTGTCCCTGACCACCTAAACGATCATATATACTCGTAATGCTTACCGGGAAGCCAAATCGAAACAAGAATATACACATTTCTACGAATGTGATTGTGATGTTATTCTCCGTGAATTGTGATAAAGGAAATCAATGATCTGTGTGGGTGTACATGTTCAACGTCGCGCGACTCGTATACTGCACATTCGTGACCAACTCGTGTTATTCCGGGACAAGCCGAATAGCAGGTTACGGTAAGGGGTGACGAATGATACCTGCAGTGTCAGGCAATATTATATTCAGTAACTTTGTCAATATAAATTTCTTTGGGAGTCGCAGTGCGTTTCATGACAGGTTCAGTTTACAGTTTTGGCAAACACTTGATGTCAACACGGACTCTTCAGTTTGACGTTCATATAATTTTCATCGCTATTTTGCCTTATACGCCGGGTGGAATTTACTTCGACAGCATAGGCGAATCCAGAAAGGGATGGCGAGGTGGGGTGAAATGAACTGTGCACCCCCACCCCACCATCTTTCTCAAAGAGCTGTATCCGCCCCTGGACCGATAATCGAGACTGTTTTCTCTCATACTCTTTTTGTACAACATTTTTCATAATCGTTCAAATACTAGTACTTATATGTTTGATGAGCAACACATTGTGTCGAATGAGCATACCTGATCAAGAAGCAGCTCTGAAACGTGAAAATAATTTTGTTATCCTGTTTAGAATTTTCGCTTGATTGTGACCCTGGTTTTGTCCCAGTGGTATCGGTGGTGGCTTCAACAAAGTATATACCCAGAAGAAACAGTTAAGCGCCAGCCAATTCCAGAACTAAGATGTGAAGCTGTGGAAATGTTCGGCTAAAATAATTGGGAAGACCAATCCATATTTAGAGAAGGTTCATCTGGTAACTGATTTAGTGATATCATAATCATTTGTATTTACTATTAAAGGAAATATTGTTAAAGAAATGATGGCACTGATTTTTAAAGCAAAATAACTATTCCTATCCAGCTTATTCAACACTATGAAGCTTAGGTTTCACTTGTCAAATATGACAATCATGTGACCATACAGTAGTCATTTCTGATTTTTACTTTTCAAAAGAAGGGAACATGCAGCCTGGTTCCCTGGGTCCGTTGCGCCTGCGCTACGCTCCGACACTGACCCAGGCAACCACTGTCGAATGGCGGCCTTCACTGCAGGGAGACGCGCCATACATTTACTATAGAAAAATCCGAGAACGGGTGGTTAGAATTTTTTTCATAGCATTTTCATCGATACTATGGCAAAGTATACGTCACCAGAACAACACCCATCGTTACTTTCAAAGCACGAACACGTTATTTAAGCAGTTTCGAGACACGAAAATCGTCGTTACATGGGCGATATGTAAACAATGACACACGCTGTATTTTCATCACCGACATGTGCTTTGATATTTCGTGTCAGCTCGCTATTGCCACAAAATCGTACACATAAAACATGGATCTGAACGACCACACTGATTGAATATAGTTAGCATCTTTATTTTAGCAAATATGATGACGTGTAATTCGTCGGCTGTATTCAAGCCATATGGCGGCGGTCTGTAAATAATCGAGTCTTGACCAGGCAATCCAGAGATCAACAGCATGATCATCGATCTGATAAAAAATGTTACAGTGTGGGACTTTATATATAATTGTTTAAGACCCATACATAATTCTTATGGCTGAGTAATGCTCACATACAAGCAATACATGCATATGAAACTCATCTTCAACAAAATATCTTCCCCTTAATATACACTATTTACAGCCATTCAGTGTAGGGGGACATTTGTGTATCTTCCAAAATCGACTGGAAGTTTAAACCTACTACATCTGAAAAGAGCCATGGCTAGTCTTAGGTGTACGGGGATATGGAGTATAAGTTTCATTTCCACATTTAACAGTGATTTAAAATGCTGTTAATAGAAGGAATCGGGCGAATAAATATCTTCACATCTTGTGCTAACCGCACATATTCAAATCAGAATATTCTAAATATGAATGAGTCTAAAAAGAATATATTTAATTTGAGGTCCGGCATTGGAGAGGCAGTTTGCGTTCATCCAAATACAGTAGCCTGCACCAATACCTTATAGGGCTTGTGGTGTGCACAAGTTGGAGAGGGGTTCTGCCACATTCTCCCCAAACCATAACATTGTTTGCTGTTTTGAGAAACCATTTACACATTTTATGCTATACGTCTTCAATAATTTTACAGTATGAGGTCCCCTATACTTCTGCACCATTACACACTATAGGAACAATCATAGCATTAAATATCATAATTATTCTGTAAGGTTAAAATGGAATCAATTATCCACGTATTTTGTGAATGTGTACATGTGAAAACGTTGTGGCAGCAACTAAAAGCCTGGATTGAACAAGAAACAGGCACAAAATTAATTCTGGATGCAAAACATATCATCTTTGGATATAAAGAAAAAAGAAATGATGTACTAAACCTTATTATCATCGCAACAAAATACTATATATATGCAAAGAGATGTTTCAATTCGCATCCACAGATTGCTGGATTAAAACATTATCTACACACCTTGTATGAAATTGACAAACGTGCTGCCTTTTCGCACTGCAACTATGGTAAATTCTTCACCTTTTGGTCATCTTGACATAACCTCTTCACATAAATTGCAACAACAAATGTATTCTTATAGCCTACGAATTATCTACCACCCATGTCCTTGTTTTATAATATTTACATGTACCACAAATGCATAAATTAGGTAACCATTATAAAGAAATAAAGTGATAAAAAAAATATAAAAATATCATAATTATTCTTGACATGGTTTATTTTCAACTTCTTTTGACATCTGTACAATGCCATAACAGCCTTCTTACTCTGTGCACCAAGAGTAGTTAGTGCTTCAGTCCAAATACGTTTAGGTGTTAACACAATACCCAATATCTATATAAAGACACAATTTCAAGATACACACCATAAACTTTTGATTTAAAAAAAATATAATCACAATAGTGAACTGATCAACAAGTACAAAGCAAATTACCCAAAATTCAAAACAAAATCACTGATGGTGTGTTGAATTATGTATGCATGCACTGCTGTAAAGTATAATAAAGTAAAGCAAACAGTCCATAGCAGCATTTAACCAAACTAGTTAAGTGATATCTGACTGAAAAATTGCTGATATCAGGTGATTTGTATCAGATGTATTCTCATAACACCAGGGTTACCATGCTCAAAATAATCAATGTACAGCAAATGTGTACTCTGATACTGGCTTAAAGCCATAAAAACTACAGTTCTCATGACAGGTTTCATTGGTAAAAATCACCCTTAATTCAACAGTTCACAAATAGTGGAATGTTCATCTGTCTAAAAAGTTCTTCTTCACATACATGTTATACCAATGTATTAACATACTGATCATACCATGTATTTATATATATTCAGTTTAGTAATATAAAGTATCAAATTCATTGTTTTGAGCTGTATATGTGTGTGTATTTTTGTATATAGATCATTTGATTCACCATGTTTATTATAATCATAAACATTTCTGAATGATATTGGTATATATGTTAACTGTTTTACGTTGTTTTGTAGAGGCTAAATATCAGAATGACAAACCCTGTCATTAACATCATCCATATGATGTACACGCTTTACCTTGTAATTTCACAAGGCGATCGAAAAATATATGCGCTAAACCTACCCTGAAACGATAGAAGATACGGGACATAATCGGCGATATTTTCGTCATCAAATTTGCTAAAATAAAGATGCTAACTATATTCAATTAATTTGGTCGTTCAGATCCATGTTTTATGTGTACGATTTTGTGGCAATAGCGAGCTGACACGAAATATCAAAGCACATGTCGGTGATGAAAATACAGTGTGTGTCATTGTTTACACATCGCCCATGTAACGACGATTTTCGTGTCTCGAAACTGCTTAAATAACGTGTTCGTACATTGAAGGTAACGATGGGTGTTGTTCTGGTGACGTATACTTTGCCATAGTATCGATGAAAATGCTATGAAAAAATTCTTACCACCCGTTCTCGGATTTTTCTATGGTAAATGTATGGCGCGTCTCCCTGCAGTGAAGGCCGCCATTCGGCAGTGGTTGCCTGGGTCAGTGTCGGAGCGTAGCGCAGGCGCAACGGACCCAGGGAACCAGGCTGTCATGAACCACAATATCTACCCCAGCGACAGGACACCCTGGCAAACTGCCAACCTTTGAGTGTTGTATTCCGGGAAGTATATAAATATCCCCTGCATGCCAAATATGGAGTTTGTTTACACCCATACACAAAAATATAAAATTACATATATGGAAAACGAAAGTAAAAGCAGGAAAATGAATAAAAAACACATCGCTGAACAGAAACTGAACTCTGTGGAAACCTGCCTGGTGTAAAGTTTTATCATACTTTTAGCTTTATCATTTCTTTTTGTTAACCGGGGTTATATAATCCCGTGGCGTGTGTCAAAGTGACATAAAACCGAATACAAAGTACTACATGAAGTAGTCGTTATGGCAATATGAATTATCCTACACATGTTCAAAGTAGCTAAGCGAGAGTGAGTATTCGTTGCTTCCTGGTTAGCATGCCTACAGATCCGGGACTTTTATGAAAATCTCTGGGCCTCCGTTATATCTTTTATATCTTATGTAGATAATGTAGACTAATAAAATATGTTAATTTCATGGACTAGTTGTTAGTCACTGAAAAGAATATTGCAGATGTTATTCATCTATCGTCAGGTATACTTGTGAAGTCCTGGTGTCCCCCGATAGTGCTGAAATGTTCTTGCTACAATGAGACCCGTAAAACTCCGGGTTAGAATTGGTCTTCAGTAACCGATGCTTGTCGTAAAAGACTTGGTTGACACATGCCATTGTATTCCAACTGTGTAGATCGATGCTCATGTTAATTATCACTGGATTGTTTACAGACGATTATTTACAGACCGACGCCATATAGCTGGAATATTGCTGAGTGCGGCGTTAAACAACAACCAAACCAACCAGTCACAATGAATTTATTTGTTCAATGTGACTACAGCTGGCTCGATATCGCCTTGTGTACCTACATATACACGCGTATAAAACATACAGAACCCCATGGGGTGGGCGACAAGGTTTAATACTTTTCTAATTACAGTTCTTGCAATTATCCAAAACGTTAGTCATCACAGAAAATGGAATCTTTATGGAAAGTAAGCAAGTCAGTTATGTCTGGTGCTACAGGTTGTTAAGTTTCATGGCTTCACTATCGCCATTGACATTTTTTTCCAGACTTGCACCTTTCGCAGAGGTCAGACCTATGAGGTTTGAGGGGTTAACATCCCGAGTCTTCTCTCCGTCTTCCCGTGTGCATGTGCATTTTGTCCGTTTGCACTGGGAGCAGACGATAGGCTCTACCGTACGTGGCTGGCTGGGAGTTCTACACTTCTTGCACTCTTGTTGGTAACACTGCATATAAACATAAACAGCCTGTAGAGATACACAATCAGATTTTACATCATGTGCACACACTATTTCAAACGAAAGTCACAATGAACAGCCTAATGTGCATAGTGTTCGCTCGTCACGCCGTCGGCCCGGTTTTGACACCCCCCACATGGGACAAAAAGTGTTATCCTATTGTGTCAACTGATTTTGGTGAAAGCGGTTTAACATTAAACTCATTCACTGTTATAAATACATGTAATAAAATTAAGCACCACCCTTTTCCATATTTCACATTTATCTGAAATATCGGTATCATTAAGAAATACCCACACCTGACATTGATCTCATTCTGATAAACGTCTAAGACACAAAAATTATTGATACTTGCTGAAGTTTGGTAGATCATCTTGGTGCAGTTTGGGATTATGGAGGCACGCGTTTTTCCCTTACATCGCCTCATAAAGCTTCCAGAAATCTCTGGAAAGATAATCTACACGTTTCCAGAACATTCCAGATCACCACTGACCCGAAAAACGACTAAATATAGCAACGAGCACAACACTGCCCTCTGTGTTATCTTCACTTGAGTGAATTGATAAAAATACACCACTGTTTCACAATGAATCACACTGCCATATAACAGTACATGATTTTCTTGGTGGTCATGTGATGCAAGGGTGCAGAGGATGTCATAAAGTGCGTGGCCAAACAACCATTGCCATGGAAATGGAACAGTTACATATTACTCCAATGTCAGCGCCACCTTGTAAGCCAAAACACATGTTATCCCTAAACAAATCAATACAGGATACTATCTTTTTTTCCATTGGTATTGTATCTTGATCTTTGTGACAGTAACCGGTGTCAAAATTATTTGCCTGGTGTATAACGAGGGTTTATTAATAAGTTCTTGGCAAATTTGCGTAACAGTGAAGTCTTTAGTTATGGAGATTACACGCGCTTGTTTCTCTTGACAAAAGTCACAGAAGCTTGCTTATTTTATCGACTTGTCAAAACGAAACAAGTTGATCATGTGACTAAAGTTTTCTGGATACACCTCGAATGGATCAAGTCCACAGTAAAAGATTTCAAGGACTATTAAGCAATTCCCAATAAAGGACAAGGTATGATAAGGGCCCTTATTGGCCCACAAAATTTCATGATATTCAAAGTTCTACAACATGATAATTTTAGCATAAAAAATGCTAAATAAATTGTTGAAATTACCTCCATATGCCTTTTTTATGTTTTAGTGCTGGTTTTTTTCCTCTTTGAAGACCTCAAAGTTTACCTATTTTACAATATCTTCGAAAAACCTACATTTTCATATTTTCAGAGTGATAAAAAAGTGTGAGCAAAAGCATGAACCATCCCAATTTTTCCACCGCACATGAAGAGAGTAAATTAGAATGCACTCCTAAAAAAATTGTGGTGGGTCACGCTTTTGCTCATATCAAAATATTTTAAAAAGTACATTTTTCTGTTATATGAAATTGCCCCATACAACATCTCAAAAATAAACATTGGCGTAAAGTAATATCTCTGAAAACTATCCGTCACATTTACACAACTATACCAGATTCATTATTTATTTTGAATGTTTTAGAGCACTAAAATGAACTTATCAAGCATGTTTATTAAAACAATTCAATATCGTAAGGGACTCTCCAGGCTGATTACTTTGAGGTAAACAAGGGTCGTTTTTTGAGACCCTGTTGATCTCTGCTGGAAAAGAAAGAAGACATGAGAAGATTTTTCAAAATATGATCAGGCAGCATTCTAAAGGTGAGAATCTTTGTAATTATGCTAGAATTTTATCATATTTGTTCTATCATCTGTTTAGCAAACCCCTCTGTGTCAACTGGCACTGTCAAATAACACTGGCATTCCACAGGATGTAACTGTGTATAAACATACACATTTTAACCAAAATAATGTACCTTGATGTTTTCTAGGATATATTAGGCTACATTTAATATTGTTAGAATAAGAACATTGTATCATGGTCTAGCAGATGATGAAAAGCAAGCAGACGTCAAGTGACACATTGTTGCAAGGTGTAAGATATAAGCTTAAACTGACAAGAGGTAATAGCAGAATTTGTAGCCTAGTGGTTACAGTGATGGCCTGTCGACTTTTTCTGTTATCAGACATGCAGGTTCAAATCCTGATGGGTTTTTTTCAAAAGTTTGGTCAGCCAATTTACAATGTTTAACTGAACTTGTACACATGAAATCCAAATGTTATCAAAAATGTTTTCTTAAGTTTGGTAATGTAAGTTACACTATTCAAACAAACTTGAATTAACATCATGTAAATCTTGTTTAAGCCTGAAGACACTGACTTTTCCACTCTGTCTCGTTGCCTTTGTTCCCACACAATAAAGAACCTGGCGAAGGTAAGCATTGTTTCAAAATGTTAGTATGGTAAATATTTACAAACTGTCCAGAGCTGTTAATTAGTGGTGTACTGATCAAACAAATAATTAGTTTATGGATATTTTGTGGGCTGCCAGTCAATTACCGATAACCAAAACACATAATCAATTAATGCGTTCACTATTTCTTCTTAAAACTATGTTTACAGAATCAATGACTATTGGTTTCAATTGTCATATTGAAACTGAGGACTGATTACCTTTGTTTTCATGTGCCCTAACAGCTGTTTTTATCTTATATCTATAATTGATCAAAAGGTGGCCTCAACAATTGATTATGCTATTGGAGGTCAATTCCCTTCCCTATATAACTATACTATTGACATATTTAGCATTAGAAAAATTAGAAAGCACCAATTTCTTGAACATAATGATAATTCTTTTATGATTTCAAATATTTGTTTTCAGATAAGAGAAATTTGCTTGGTCTGATTTCAGGAGTGTCATTTCATGAAGATGACAACTTAAAACTTGAGGTTGAAGGTAAGCATAATATGTGTGTTAAAAAATAATCAATATTATTTTTTTTTCAATTTTCTAATTTAATGTGACTGAATTTCAGAAATACTGATGCCTCAGTGGTGATTAAATCTGCATAAGCCTTCAAAGCCAGACTACTGACATTTGATAATAAATAATTAATATTACCCTTGAATAGATTTATAATATCAAAGTTTTTAAAACAGAATTCTCTTTTGATATAAAGTCATCCGTCTTTCAGTTGTGAGAAGATCTGGGTATGGCAGACACCAAGACAATATGCCTGTTTCCAGCAACTCTAGTGATACATGGTTGAATGCTGCAGTTTTTGACAGTGATTCAGAAACTGATTCAGAGATTGATGACCATGTGGATGAAGAGTGAAAGTGGATGTTTTATATATCTTTGTAGTGAATGAGTTGTGAATAATTACTTTTTGAAGATTTTTGAATACTGACTTTTAACACTTACTTGCTGTCAAAATCAAGCCGTGCCAAGAATGTAATTTCACCCGAAATAGGCCCCCTTGAGGTCAAGACCTGATTTTAGTGCAACATGATTGGTTATTGTAACAACATGATGTGAATGAGATGTTTACTGTATATTTGCAAGAATGTTGTAAATACTGACTTTTAACACTTACATGGTGTTAAAATCAAGCTGTGCCAAGAATGTAATTTCACCTGAAATAGGCCCCTTTGAGGTCAAGACCTGTGACTTTTAGTAGGACATAATTGGTTATCATAAGTACATGTTGTAAAATTGACCTACAGTTTATATTTGCAAAGAAAATTGTGAATAATGAGTTGTTTTGTAATTAATTGGCAAGTAACTGAATTACTGTCCACAATGTATTGCAACCCTAATTGGGCCCCTTGAAGTTAAAACCTTGTGATTGATGTTGGCATGTTTCTTCATCATGAATACCTGATGTAAAACTGATACTATTTGTATGTAAATAAACTGATAGTTGTATATAAGTCATTATGGCACACTGATATTTCAGACTTCTTGTTATTTTTCATGGGAACTGATAAACCCCATTTTGGGCCCCTCTGCATTGAAATTATGGCCTCAGATCATTTAAAAAATAGCTTTTTTATGCAAAGCTATCGTGTCTCTAAACAAATAACATGTGTTCAGCCAATTCTGTTCGTGGGCCAAAAACCACCCTTATCATACCTTGCCCTTTGTGGGAGGCTCAGAACTTGTCAAACAGCTCTCGTATAGCTCTAACGTGAAAAGATTTGAGGTTCCTGGTATATATAAGATAATATATCATGGTTTATTTGGGGTTCAGAACCAACCAAGCTTTTGACGCATTATACTGGTCTCAATCACAAGTTGCTTTTCTGGATATTCGTGAAGAGCGCTCCAAGGGACATAATTCTATGGGGTAAAATAATGTTCGGCCGGTAGAGGGCGCGAGAGTCGATTTGATGCAACGTTGCATTCATTCATTCGAACTTTTTGCTTTCATATTGTAATGTTAATACGTATTTTTTTAGGAATAAATTATGTGGTAGCTTCGCTAGGGGCGGATAGTTAGTATTAATGAGAGAAATGCAATATTGATTTTAGGGAAGTGTGGAGTGATAGCGTGCCTTTAAGTACTGGACTTAACTCAGTTATAAACCAAGATGTAGACTAACTTACAATCGTTGAAATAATGTTATGTAAAACTATTTCTATAAAGAAGCCATCGAATCTCTGAAGTTCATATCCGAAATGTATTCGCTGCTGGAGCTGAGAAGGGTTTGGGTTGAAACATTAATCATCATATATGAAGGTCTGGGTTTGCAAGAAATACACTAAACAACGGCTAACAACTTACCGAGGAATCGTCACAGTAGACATGGGCACTCTGCCAGCTTTTCCCGCACGTCGGACAAGTAAAGTGGCCATAGCGTCGCTCATTCATCGTTGAAGGCCGATGTTGTCTCCCAGAGTGAGATATACGTATGTGGCAACTGATGCAGGTGGACTCGTTTTACTGAACTGTGATTGGGGAAGAAAATCAGTTCGTGGAAAACGAAGGTGTCGTTGCTTTGAGAAAGACAAAGCAAATGTTGAGCTGGAAAATTCTGATTGGCTAAAGTTTGAAAAAAAAAACTCGACTAACGTTTCCACGTAAAACAATATCTCCAGAAGCAGGACATTCCTGTTTGTGTAAGGAAGTGCATTTACTGATAAGAGAGAATATACAATGCACATGTTGCGTCCTGATTTGTATTACACACACGGGCGAACACAGCTTATTGAGAAAGGGTGGGGTTGGAGTGTGGGGTGGGTGTGCGCAGTTCAGAAGGGGGTGGTGGTTTTGCACAGTTCATATTCACCCATTTTCTCGAGAGTTTCAATGGTCTTGATAAACTACTTTCAGGACAAAGGGGGGTGGGGACCCACCCCTGCACCACCCCTGCACCACCCCTGCACCATAAAGGGGTGACTGAGCTGTTTCGCACTTCATTGTTCAGTTGGACCATGACCTGCCATTTAATCTGGTGAAAATCTGAATTGCACTCAGTTACGTTTGTAGCGAACACGCTTATATCGAACTGTTGGATATATCGTAGGGTTGTATTTATGTTATCACCGCCACTTGCCGTATATAGTTTAGTCGCAATGCGTATACCGAACTGTTAGATATAACGTACGGTTGTATTGATGTTATCCATGCCACTTGCCGTATATAGTTTAGTCGCAATGCGTATACCGAACTGTTAGATTTAACGTACGGTTGTATTGATGTTATCCATGCCACTTGCCGTGTATAGTATAGTCGCAATGCGTATACCGAACTGTTAGATTTAACGTACGGTTGTATTGATGTTATCCATGCCACTTGCCGTATATAGTATAGTCGCAATGCGTATACCGAACTGTTAGATTTAACGTACGGTTGTATTGATGTTATCCATGCCACTTGCCGTGTATAGTATAGTCGCAATGCGTATACCGAACTGTTAGATTTAACGTACGGTTGTATTGATGTTATCCATGCCACTTGCCGTATATAGTATAGTCGCAATGCGTATACCGAACTGTTAGATTTAACGTACGGTTGTATTGATGTTATCCATGCCACTTGCCGTGTATAGTATAGTCGCAATGCGTATACCGAACTGTTAGATTTAACGTACGGTTGTATTGATGTTATCCATGGCACTTGCCGTATATAGTATAGTCGCAATGCGTATACCGAACTGTTAGATTTAACGTACGGTTGTATTGATGTTATCCATGCCACTTGCCGTGTATAGTATAGTCGCAATGCGTATACCGAACTGTTAGATTTAACGTACGGTTGTATTGATGTTATCCATGCCACTTGCCGTGTATAGTATAGTCGCAATGCGTATACCGAACTGTTAGATTTAACGTACGGTTGTATTGATGTTATCCATGCCACTTGCCGTATATAGTATAGTCGCAATGCGTATACCGAACTGTTAGATTTAACGTACGGTTGTATTGATGTTATCCATGCCACTTGCCGTGTATAGTATAGTCGCAATGCGTATACCGAACTGTTAGATTTAACGTACGGTTGTATTGATGTTATCCATGCCACTTGCCGTATATAGTATAGTCGCAATGTGTATATACCGAACTGAAAATAATGGTTCGTTGTAACCGTTATTAACTGTAAAGCGGCCTTCACGGGGCAAACTAAACTTTGACAACGCATGTTGTTAAAAAAAATTAAATGGCCAAACTCGCGTTTTCACACGTAAGACACATGTTTACCTAGAATAGGAATATATAGGAATCCTATGTTATAATATAAGGGACACATTCTCGAAGTTTGGATACAACCCTAATCTAGCTATGGAAATGTGACAGAAAGCAGTGTTTGGCCAAAATTGAGTGTATTCTATAGAAACTGATTATGACGATGAAGTGCTTCCAACTGCACCTTCACTTACAAGCATGATGTTATACGGAACTATGAATTTGGTAAGTGTTCGATATGCTTCACTAAGGTAGATATAGATGTTAACGCTGCAAACAGAACCAGGAGATAATATGGAGGTGTGTGGGGTGGGGTGTGTGTGTGGGTGTGGGGGGAGTGACTACAGGTCCTTTACGGCTATCGTGACAACATCCTACAAACACTCGTGGTGCCATTTGAAGACATGGACGTCATTTTGTGTTTCCCTCAATCCAGACTAGTCTCCTATGGAACATGTCTTGGATGTCCTTGGACGGAGCAAACGTCACCGTCAACGACCATCGACCACTCTCTCAACCATCCAAGAGCTGCCCTGCAGGAAGTATGTAATGGAATGAACCAAGTTGACACGGGAGGTTAGGGTATGCCTGGTCGAATCCGACAGGATCTTAAAATAGAAGTAGGACTTACGCGATATTAATGAGTTTGACTTTTCATCGTATAAGTAGGGCGCTTTGGACAATCATCTAACAGAGGCGGTGGGGTAGCCTAGTGGTTAAAGCGTTTGCTCGTAAAACCCGGGTTCGATTTCCCACATGGGTACAATTTGTGAAGCCCATTTTTGGTGTCCCCCGCCGCGATATTACTGGAATATTGCTAAAAGCGGCGTGAAAAACCATACTCACTCAGTCATCTAACAAAACAATTCTATGTTCATTTGAGTGAGTGAGTTTGGTTTTACCCCGCTTTTAGCAATATTCCAGGGGGTCACACATTGTACCTTGTTCAACGACTAATGCAAATCTTAGATGTCACTGTTACACTGGTATCTTATCAACGATATACGTAGAGAACAAAATAAAGGAACACAGGAAAATTCAAGTGTTCCTTTAATATTTTCCAGTTTTCATCACCATCTTTTAATAGCGCTGTGGTGATGAAAACTTGAAAATAATAAAGGAACGCTTGAATTTTCCTGTGTTCCTTTATTTGTTTCTCTACGTATATAAGATATCAACTAGTTGTGACACCTTGTCATTGAATATCCCTCACTTCCTGTTAACAGTATAATTAAACGCTGTTCATGAAGCGTAGGTAGTAACTTAGTAAGGGTCTATCATCATGTCGACTTCGCCTCACAGAACGCAAGCAGTCTCTGTTTACAGGACACCCTGACATTGTTGTATTCCAGGAATGCAAATATGGAGTTAGTTTACACCCATACACATAAGGACAAATATGGAAAACGAAAGTAGAAGTAGGAAAATGAAGAAAAAAACGCATCACTGAACAGAAACTCTACTCCCTGGAAACCTGCCAAATGTTAAATGGGATTTTATAATCCTGTGGCGTAAGCCTTAGTGATCCGGGGCGGTGGGGCAGTCTAGTGGTTAAAGCGTTGACCAGGGTTCGATTCCCCAAATGGGTACAATGTGTGAAGCCCATTTTCGGTGTCCCCCGCCATGATATTGCTGGAATATTTCTGAGTGGCGTAAAACCCAACTCACTCACTCATAGTGATCCAAAACCTTCAAGACAAATTCAGTGACTACATAAGGTAGTCGTTATGACTGTATGAATTACTATATGACTGTTCTAAGTAGCTAAGTCAGAGTGAGTATTCGTGTATTTTGTATTGCTTTGTGGTTAGCCATGCAAGTCAAGAACAGGTGGTAAGTCTACATTACTGCAGTTTCAGAAAATGGAGATTTATCTGAAAGTCTCTGGGCCCCTGTTATATTTTATGAAGATTTAGTTAAAAATGTTCGTTTCATGGACTACATTTTTAAAAGTCAGTGAAAAGGACGTCTGTAGATTTTATTTATCTATCGTCACGCAAATGTACCGGGTTTCATTCTCCTGATGAATACGATGTGTGAAGTCCCCGTGTCCCCGATAATGCTGCTACAATCTAGTCGTGAAGATCCGGGTTAGACTCGGTCCAGCAACCCATGCTTGTAGTAAAAGGCGCTAACGGGATCGGATGGTCATGTTCGCTGACTTCTCACCGTATCCCAATTGCGTAGATCGATGCTCATGTTCTTCATCACTGGATTGTCTGGTCCAGACTCGATTTTTACAGACCACCGCCATATAGCTGGAATATTGCTGAGTGCGACGTTAAATAACATCCAACCAGCCAGCAACAATGAATATAATTTTATACAATGTGACTACAGCTGGCACGGTATCGCCTTGTGTACATATGTACACGCATATAAAACCACACAAAGAAGCTCATAGGGTGGGCGATAAGGTTTAATACATTTCTAATTACAGTTCTTACAATTATCCAAAACGTTCGTCATCACAGAAAATGGAATCTTTAAGGAAAGTAAGCGTGTCTGGTGCTACAGGCTGTCAAGTGTCAAGGCTGAAATATCACCATTGACATTTTATTCCTGACTTGCACTTCTCGCAGAGTTCAGACCTATGAGGTTTGGAGGGGTTAACATTCCTCTTCTTTCGGTCTTCTCTGGTGCATATGCATGTTGTCTGCACTGGGAGCAGACGATAGGCTCTACCTTGAATGGGAGGCAGTTAGTTCCACACCTCTTGCATTCTTGTCCGTAAACAGCCTGTAGAGATACACACAGATTTACATCATGTACACACTCTATTTCAAATGAAAGTCACAATGGGAAGCCTAATGGTCATAGAGTTTGCTTGTCACGCTGGTTTTGACACCCACATGGGACAAAAAGAGTTAAGCCCATTTGTTGTGTGCACTGATTTTGCTGGAATAATGCTGAAAGCGGCATAACATTAAACTCATTCACTGTTATACATACATTTAATAGAGTAAAGCACCATCTGAAAATACATACATTTAATACAATAAAGCACCACTTTTTTCCATATTTCACATTTGTCTGTAATGTCTGTATCATTAAGAAATACCCACACATGACATTGATCTCATTCTGATAAACGTCTAAGATACAATTGATACCTGCTAAAATGTTTGGGAGTTCACCTTGGTGCTGTGTGAGATTATGGAGGCATGCGCCTGTCCATTATATAGTCTCAAAATGCTTCCAAAATTATTTACACTTTGAAAGATTAATCTATGCCCTTCTAGAAAATTCCAGAAAACCACTGATCCGAAAAGCGTCTAAATGTAGCAAAGAGCACAACACTGTCCTCGTCGTACGGAGTCGAACGCTCGCCCGGACCACTGGACGCTATGAGTACAGAGCCTAGATTTTCGAAGCTCTCTTAGCGCTAAGATAGTCGTAAGTTAATGTTAATGTATGGCGTTTACGACCGTCTTAGCGCCAAGAGAGCTTCGAAATCTACGCCCTGGGCGATGCCAGCCCCAACTTTAACTCAACTATAAACCTATATCTAGACTAACATACTAACGCTGAAGCAACCAAGCTTTTGACGCAAAGGATCACACACTTTATACTCAGAAGCCGTGCAGGGAGTCGAGCGCACTGGGTGCTGGACCACTGGACGCTTTAAGTACTGGGCTATGCCACTTTAACTCAGTTATAAACCAAGATCTGGACGAACATACTAACGCTGAAATAACGTTATGTAAACAGTTCATTACAACTACATGTATTTCTATAGGGAAACTATCGAGTCTCTGAAATTCATATCCGAAATCTATTGACTGCTGGAGCTGAGAAGGGTTCGGTTTGAAATTTTAAAAATTAGTAGATTATGAAGGTCTGGGGTTTGCAATAAAGACTGAAAAACCGCTAACAGCGTACCTTGGAACCGTGACAGTAGACATGGGAACTCTCCCAGTGGGCGCCGCACTTTGGACAACGAAAGTAGCCATAGCGTCGCTCAGACATCATGGACGAACGAGATGGAGATTTTGCTTAACAAATGTTTCCGCGTAAATCAACTGCTGCAAGAACAGGCTAATTGTGTTGCTGTGAAGGTTGTGCAAATACTGGCGATCGATCATACAATAAAGTGCCTGGGTTGTTCAGCGCTGCATTGTTCAGTTGCATCAAAATCTGTCATTCAATCTGGTAAAGGTCTGGAGTACACTCAACTACGTCTGTACCGAACAGGGGGCGGAGGGGTGGCCTAGTGGTTAAAGCGTTCGCTCGTCACGCCAAAGACCCGGGTTCCATTCCCCACATGGGTACAATGTGTGAAGCCCATGTCCCCGCCGTGATATTGCTGGAACATTGCTAAAAGCGGCGTAGAACCATACTCACTCACTCCTGCCATTTGCCGTTTAGTTTGGTCGAACTGAGTATAACGAACTAGGGGTATAAAGAAATAAAATTAATGGTTCGTAACAACCTTAGTTAACTGTATTACCAGAAGCGAACCTGCCATTAGGCACTTTAGTGCCTACACTTAATGTTTATTACAGTTTTCGGAGTTAGCATTCTAGCATTCAATATGTATTCACAGTACATGCAACAGTTGGTTTCAGTCGATTTAACTAGAACTAGTCTACAGGTTTTTTAGTATTCATAAAAATTGTATACTGATTTCTGTTCACGCATTTTATGACCAAATAGAATAATGACTTGATCGGGTGGTCAGGTTTCGCTGGCATGATTGACACATGTCATCGTATCCCAATTGCGCAGATCAATGTTCATGCTGTTGATCATTGGATTGTCTGGTCCAGACTCGATATTTACAGACTGCCGACATATAGCTGGAATATTGCTGAGCACGGCGTAAAACTAAACTCACTCGCTCACTCATGTGTCTTTACTTAACTTGAACAAAGCCTTCTGAAATGTAACTGAAGATACTGCTGTAAACGTTTCATGAAAACATTCCACACTTGTTATTAGTAACAAGAAGACAGCAAAGTTGCACACTCGTTTAGTCACATACAACTAAACACGGAATCGATATCAGTGACAGCTGGTTATGTGGACAAATAAAACCACCAACAGTGTAGGATAATTACGTAAGCGTGTACGCATGACCCTTGTACACATGAGACACTGAAATAGAATAACACAATGCCCATATGAAACTCTGCTCAGGCTAAACACGTATACGATAACACACGATCCAGCTGTCTCAAGCCCTGTTAATAATTGTTGGGAGTTGCGTCTTCAGGTTCATCAGCATCTTAATCAAGGTTTTTCAACACTGCACCTGTGCTCCTTGATTTCCGACCCGATTCGAACCTTCAACCACATTAAAGTGATGTATACTGGACAAAATAAGGTAGGGATATTGGTTTTTTTATTAATGATATTTTATCAGTGTGTCAATGAATGAATACATCTTTATTCATAATTTCCAAATTTTCATATATCCCAAACTATTTTGTCCAGTATATGTTAAGGAAAAAGAGTAACTGTATTACATATAAAGTTCATTAAAAATATTCTTAAATCACATAATGCATCTTTCAGTATATACATTATGAAGGCATCTTCACTACTTTATGGCTGTGGTTCACAATTTGCAGCTGCGTGTTAATGTAGATTGAGTGTTTGCCTGTTTGCAGGGCGTGTGATGCACATGCACGTCGTGTTTTCCTATAAACTCTAAACTAGGATTGTTTAGCTTCCGTAATTGAAGACACTTTTGTTTAACCGTCAGTAACGGACACGCAATGCCTAAGCTTGCTTAAAATCAACGTCTACGGGTATACTATGCTGCAAACATGACTGGCGCAATCGGATTGAGTAGGTGATTTCAACAGTACTGTAGATATAATATGGCGTGTCAGCTTAATGCGGGATAAAAGTCCAAAAGGATGGGTGGGGGAGTGAGTGAGTATTGTTTTACACCGCTTTTGGCAGTATTCCAGCAACATCGATATCACGGCGGGGGACGCCAGAAACGGGTTTCACACATTGTACCCATGTGGGGAATCGAACCCAGGTCTTCGGCGTGACGCCCCTCAAATGGACGAAGGTCTCCGTGGTTTGGGGTATGGTGCTAACAAACTTTGCATCAAAACCGGGGTTACCTGGGATTCGAACCCATAATCATATGTGTCTAGCCTGCCCACGGGAAGCCTTTGGCCACGACCGAAGACGAGACTGGAACGGTGTACTGTTTACAGAGTCCAGTCCAAGAAAACGTTTCCGTGACGTGTTATTCAACGTCGTTAGTTGGAGTGAGTGAGTATGGTTTTACGTCGCTTTTGGCAACATTCCAACAATATCACGGCGGGGGTCACCAGAAATGGGCTTCACACATTGTACCCAGGGAATCGAACGCGAGCCTTCGGCGTGACGAGCGGAGGCTTTAACCACTAGGCTACCACACCGACCCTCGTCAGTTGGAAGGGACTGGAAGCTTAATGGCGTGAGGCGGCATGGCAGCTCACCATTATTCATGCCATTTGGAATCGCCTACGCTCTTGTGACGACATCATTCGAGATCATAATTGTGCAATTTCATTAACGTAACGTCATATTGCATGACATTTGGAACAACATCCTGTGTTCTGTTTTCAATCATCTGGTGTCTTCAATTCACCGCCGCTGCTTCGTCTGTATCAACTCACATAGTCACATCTGATATTGACAAATTGAAAGTTAATTGGACTGTTTCACCCAGAGGTACAGATAAGTTACATATCTGCGTAAATTCGCAAATATTTATGTGAAAACTCTATTCTTATTAAGTCTGTTGCGTACAAGTACGCTTGACTTTTTGTAAATACTCAATAAATTTGATCTTACATGCGTACACACAAAAATGTCGAATCATAGCTTGCGCACTGGTGCATAGATAAAATAACAGGAATATTCAGAGGTTCTATTTCAACACATGAACTTGGCAACTTGCAGTCTTTCATATGGTTTCTCATATTACAGATCCAATATAAATAACATTTAAACTTTATTATATGTTTACAATTAATTAAAAATGGCAAAATACCCAACTGAGGTTGAGTGAGGTGGGTACAATTCATTTGGTTACTCAAATGACCAAAACGAATACATAACTCAATGACCCAAACAGTTACCTGGAGCTCTGTTCACCACCCCTATTTTGGGACAGTCGCTATGTCCCCTGTAACCCTGGCAGGTTTCGTATTCGAATGCATTTGATTTAGATAAAACATTGATCAGGCGAACTAATTATGTTGCTACTGTGATAACATAACATTTACGACGCTTTATAACCATAGTTATTTTTTCCCGCTTGTATAGTATCCGCTAAAGCCAGTAACTCTATTGAAATGTGAAACGATCTTGACATTAATGGCATTTCTTGTTCAGGTTACATCTGAATACAGTCCCTCCTTAACAGAATATGCGACGGAGCAGATCTCGGGATTTAGATCTTACAGAAACTTCTAACACATTATTAAGCTCAACCACTGCAATACAAGCCAAAGCATTCACTCATCTGTGTTAAGAAAAAAATGTAAACCATACATAGCTGGGCGGTTCTATTTAATCCGGGCTAGAACTGGTTTTCCGTAACCAATGCTTTTCATAAAAGTCGACTAACGGGATCGGGTGGTCAGGCTTGCAGACTTGGTTGGCACATGTCATCGTATCCCAACTCTGTAGATCGATGCTCACGATGTTGCTCATTGGATTGTCTGGTCCAGCCTCGATTGTTTACAGACCGCCGCCATATAGCAGGAATATTGCTGAGTGGAGTGTTAAGCAACAAATAGACAAACAAAGAAACATCCTTTGACGGCAGCTGGTACATTGCAGTTTGCCAAAGCGACATTAATGCTACAACTATCGTGTCTCACGTATCCAAATTATTTAATACATAAAATGTATAAACGTCGGCATCAGAAACACACAAAATACATCAGCTTAGTTATTCCTAAACATGGAAACAATATTCTGATATCGTGATTCACGATAGCAGCTTCGTTAATGATCACCGACATTTTGATCGCTTGTCCAGTATGAACGTTTATGACGAGGGTCTGTCATCGCAACCCTGGGGTCTTGATTCGCCGTGTTGATCATCTCGTGTGTGTAAGTCAGGTGCCCGGTCGTCACACTACTACTATATATAACTAAATAGGTAAGACAGCTCGTAACATTAAGAACCAACGTCTACTGAACCGCAGATGTGGAGTAAGTTATCAGCTAAAACGTGGCCTTAATATATTCTGATTTGTTCTACAGTGTCTTGTTTGAAACGTTGAACCTTCCAGTGCTGTGGCTATCCAAAAGAGGAAGAATGCTTGGGTGAACAAACGTGGCCTTATTTCACAGAGGACACAACAGTGAGATTACACAATGTACTCAAGTTAATATTATGATAATGAAAATCAGGTGGCCTGTTTAATGAAACAGTTAAAGAAAATACTCAGATTTTATAAGTCATCAAGTCTCTAGTGTAATCACACATGTTGTTTGTCTGGAGTGAGAGGACAGGCAGAAGCAGGAGGTCTTAGCTCAGTGTGGTGTCTTGGGGAGTGGTGGGGGAGGCTCCCCATGAGTTAATATTAAACACTAGTGACAGCTAGAGATCAACTGATAATTACAAGCCATATTCTGGCTTGTGAATTCAGCAGATTGGTACAGACCCTGAAGCTGAGGAAATCTAGACTTGCCACATTTTCTAGACTTGCGTGGGCTTTCTTGGATATATTTGCTTCAGGGTCTGTACGACAGACTATTAACATCTATATGACGCATTTTATAGACCATGTTGATCAAGGATGGCTTACACTGGTTAGTGCCAACGGTTTATTTACGACGTTGGAAATTACTTCCCTCCCGTTTCACAGAGCTATCGTAGCGCTACGACTGTCGTACCTGCTATACTGTAAAAACACACTCACGACAGTCGTACTGCTACGATAGCTTTGTGAAACGGAGCCCTGTACTTAATGTATATGTCTTACGACGTCGTAACCGACTGTGGCGGATTTCTTGACATCTAATGATGACAGGGGCGGTGGGGTAGCCTAGTGGTTAAAGCGTTGGCTCGTCACGCCGAAGACCCGGGTTCGATTCCCCACATGGGTACAATGTGTTAAGCCCATTTCTGGTGTCCCCCGCCGTGATATTGCTGGAATATTGCTAAAAGCGGCGTAAAACTAAACTCAGTCAATCAGTCAGTCTAATGATGACATTTAAATCTAGTTGTCGCTATCAAGTGTAATACCATTTAGCATCAATCTATGAAGGTTAAAACTACAAATTACTTCTTTTTGAAAATACTTCTTAATAATTTCCACGACGACACATTCTTATTCCCGCTGCATCTACACCGCGTGGTAAATACAATTTAGATAAATATTAATGACAAATCTCCCATCAAGCTTGAATCCATTTGATACATATTGAATACTTCAGTCATGGCGTCATGTCTAATAACGCCAATCTTAGGGTGTTTCTCCGAAATCTGTAACGTTCAAGGTTAAAAGAAAGGTATTATTTGATTCAAAATAACTTTAGTACCAAACTCATGGTTGAAGACAAACAAATATTTGCAGCAGTGGTCTATGTTGGGGCGTCCATGCATGACACACTCTCTCAGGACACAGTGAAATCACATGCAACAAAACACGGCAGTGATATCAGAGACAGGTTATTAGTTGCACAAATAAAACCACCAACGGTTTAGGATAATTAGGTAAGCGAGTAACTATGATCATTGTACATATCAGATATGGAATTAGAATAAATCAATGCCCACTTGAAACTCTGCTTACGTTAACACGTATCTGATAACACATATCGATATCACCAGCTGGTGTGTCGGGACGTGTGATCCAGTTGTATGAAGCGCTGCTATTATTTCTGCAGAGGTGCATCCATTGGTCGACAAAGAAACCATCGGTCGTCAGTTCACAAACTAGGTTCGGTCTGTATTTTAATGTTGGTTTTTCAACACTGCACTTGTGCTCCTTGATTTCTCCGACCCGATTGGAACCTCCAACCGCATAGTGATATGTTTTAAAGAAAAAGAGTAACTGTGTTTCATATAAAGTTCATAGAATTATTCTTAAATCAAATAATGCATCTTTCAATATATACTTTGGATTCACAATTTGCAGTTGCGTGTTAATGTAGACTGAGTGTGTGCGTGTTTGTAGGGCGTGTGACGCACATGCACGTCGTGTTTTCCTATAAACTGTAAACTAGGATTGTTTAGCTTCCGTAATTGAAGACACTTTTGTTTAACCGTCAGTAACGGACACGCAATGCCTACAATTGCTTAAAATCAACGTCTACGGGTATGCTGCAAACATGACTGGCGCAAGCGGATTGAGTTGGTGATGTCAACAGTATTGAAGATGTGTCACGGCGTGTGAGCTTAATGCGGGAGAAAAGTCCAAAAGGATGGGTGCGCGTTTGAGTGAGTGAGTATTGTTTTACGCCTCTTTTAGCAGTAGTCCAGCAACATCACGGCGGGGGACACCAGAAATGGGTTTCACACATTGTACCCAGGGAATCGAACGCTGGCCTTCGGCGTGACGAGCGGAGGCTTTAACCACTAGGCTACCCCACGGCCCCTCGTCAGTTGGAAGGGACTGGAAGCTTAATGGCGTGAGGCGGCATGGCAGCTCATTATTATTCATGCCATTTGGAATCGCCTACGCTCTTGTGACGACATCATTCGAGATCATAATTGTGCAATTTCATTAACGTAACGTCATATTGCATGACATTTGTAACAACATCCTGTGTTCTGTTTTCAATCATCTGGTGTCTTCAATTCACCGCCGCTGCTTCGTCCGTATCAACTCACGTAGTCACATCTGATATTGACAAATTGAAAGTTAATTGGATTCTTTCACCCAGAGGTACAGATAAGCTACGTATCTGCGTAAATTACGCAAATATTTATGTGAAAACTCAATTCTTATTAAGTCTGTTGCGTACAAGTACGTTTGACTTTTTGTAAATACTCAATAAATTTGATCTTACATGCGTACACACAAACATGCGCACTGGTGCATAGATAAAATAACAGGAATATTCAGAGGTTCTATTTCAACACATGAACTTGGCAACTTGCAGTCTTTCATATCGTTTCTCATATTACAGATCCAATATAAATAACATTTAAACTTTATTATATGTTTACAATTAATTTAAAATGGCAAAATACCCAACTGAGGTTGAGTGAGGTGGGTACAATTTATTTGGTTACTCAAATGAACACAAGCGAGTACATAACTCAGTGACCCAAACAGTTATCTGGAGCTCTGTTCACCACCCCTATATATTTTGGGACAGTCGCTTTGCCCCCTGTTACCTGGAAGGTTTCGTATTCGAATGCATTTGATTTTGATAAAACATTGATCAGGCGAACTAATTATGTTGCTACTGTGATAACATAACATTTACGACGCTTTATAACCATAGTTATTTTTTTCCTGCTTGTATAGTATCCGCTAAAGCCAGTAACTCTATTGAAATGTGAAACGATCTTGACATTAATGGCATTTCTTGTTCAGGGTACATCTGAATACAGTCCCTCCTTAACAGAATATGCGACGGAGCAGATCTCGGGATTTAGATTTTACAGAAACTTCTAACACATTATTAAGCTCAACCACTGCAATACAAGCCAAAGCATTCACTCATCTGTGTTAAGAAAATAATGTAAACCATACATAGCTGGGCGGTTCTATTTAATCCGGGCTAGAACTGGTTTTCCGTAACCAATGTTTGTCGGCTAGCGGGATCTGGTGGTCAGGCTTGCAGACTTGGTTGGCACATGTCATCGTATCCCAACTCTGTAGATCGATGCTCACGATGTTGCTCACTGGATTGTCTGGTCCAGACTCGATTGTTTACAGACCGCCGCCATATAGCAGGAATATTGCTGAGTGGAGTGTTAAGCAACAAATAGACAAACAAAGAAACATCCTTTGACGGCAGCTGGTACACTGCAGTTTGCCAAAGCGACATTAATGCTACAACTATCGTGTCTCACGTATCCAAATTATTTAATACATAAAATGTATAAACGTCGGCATCAGAAGCACACAAAATACATCAGCTTAGTTATTTCTAAACATGGAAACAATATTCTGATATCGTGATTCACGATAGCAGATTCGTTAATGATCACCGACATTTTGATCGCTTGTACAGTATGAACGTTTATGACGAGGGTCTGTCATCGCAACCCTGGGGTCTTGATTCGCCGTGTTGATCATCTCGTGTGTGTATGTCAGGTGCCCGGTCGTCACACTACTACTATATATAACTAAATAGGTAAGACAGCACGTAACATTAAGAACCAACGTCTACTGAACCGCAGATGTGGAGTAAGTTATCAGCTAATACGTGGCCTTAATATATTCTGATTGTTCTAAAGTGTCTTGTTTAAAACGTTGAACTTTCCAGTGCTGTGGCTGTCCAAAAGAGGAAGAATGCTTGGGTGAACAAACGTGGCCTTATTTCACAGAGGACACAACAGTGAGATCACACAATGTACTCAAGTTAATATTATGATAATGAAAATCAGGTGGCCTGTGGGAAGTGCGAATACTTGAAGCAAGAGGCTACTCCTCCAGAGTGAGTGAGTGGAAATATTTTACGTCCTTTATGGCAATATTCCAACAGTGACACGGCGGACTACACGTCAATAACGAAGAGCAATAAAATCAACTAGAACAACAATTGGCTTGATCTTATCAGCACATAATGTTCGAGGTCTATAAGCTGCACGGGCGTCAGGTGCGCTATACACTGTAAGATGCACGGGCGTAAGGTGCGCTATAAGATGCACGGGCGTAAGGTGCACTGTAAGATGCATGGGCGTAAGGTGCGCGATAAGCTGCACGGGCGTAAGGTGCGCTATACAATGTAAGATGCATTGGCGTAAGGTGCACTATAAAATGCACGGGCGTAAATTATGGAAGAGCTAGTCTTCATCTTCTGATGAATCAAGATTGTTCTCCCCTTTTCCGAATCATCTGAAGGAGACGCGAATTTAATGATGAATTGTTGCCGTGGTTGTTGTTACCGTCGTCACGTCGGTTTATAATCCCGGTGATGCCGTTTTGTCGTATCTGAACGTCGAACCTAACAGGCTCAGACACTATTCCGCCAGTAGACTTAGATCTCGTGTAATGGTTGTCGGTCTTATCATTTTTAGTTTCTGAAAACCTGACGTCATTCGACGTCGCTCTGTCATACGCTTCCCGCATTGTCTGACGGTGTTTGTGAAAGGGTGCGCAAAACGAATGCGCATCAACGTCAACAATCTTTTCCACTTCCTTGTCCACTTCCGGTCTGTGGCGCCTCCTTCTTTGCGCACGTTTTTCACGTTTCACCTCCATGCGCACGTCAAATTCATCCAGGCTCATACTAGGAAGACTTCCTCGTCGTAATACTCTATAGCTTTGTTTTTCCTCGTCTGACAAACCATGCGGGTAGATAACGGTTTTAGCGGAATTGGGATTGATGTTCACCATAAACTGATGCAGGTCACTCACGGTGTGTTGGAGTTTACAGGCATTGGCCTTCATCTCGGAGTCGAGAGTGTTAATTGTCTTCACCAGGTGGCGCTCGTATGACTTGTTCCGTGCACGTGCAGCGTCCATGGCTTTAGTGTCCTTCATGGTTGGCAACCCAAACAGTGAATCCATGCCTCTTATTCTGAAACAAATACAACACATCCCCGTCAGGTTTGTTTGTTTGTTTGTTTACGTTGGAGTGAGTGATTGAGTGAGTATATAAGCCATTTTTAGCAATATTCCAGTAATATCACGGCCGGGGACACCAAAAATGGGTTTCACAAATTGTACTCAAGTTTGGAATCGAACCCGGACCTTCGGCGAGACGGGTGAACGATTTAACCACTGTGCTACCCCACCGCTCCTGTTTACGTTGTAAAAGATCCCGACAACACAGGTTTATAGTAAGCGGCGTTGATGTATGATTGGGCTTTTTTCATAATGTCAATCACTTGCTTGTCTGGTCCAAACTCGACTAGTCATCAAATAATGGAGAGTGCGGCCTTCAACGACAAATAACAGATTCTATGATTCGTTAGTCGTAGAATTCAGAATATTCCACTGAGGGCAGTAACTTTCGGATTAACGAGATTCCAGCGCATATAATCCAGACTGGGACGGTCAAAGTGGAATTTGAATATAACTTGCTATTGATCTCAACAAAATCCCCTTTAATGATAGAGTAAACCCTGTACAGGCGGTTCCAATAGGGCGATGGAAACACTCTGGTAATCCCTACTAATGGAAATAAGGACTAGAGTTAGGTGTATTAACCAACTGTACATCTATATCACATTCCACTGTTTGAATTGTTGTCATATTATGAACCCTGGCAGGCATGATTTGGCCTTGCTTCAATTAGCTAACCCTGATGATCCCGAGTGGGTGTCATCGAGCGTCGAGCCAAGTAGAATAGTGAACAGGTAGTGTAGAAATAATTACTGAGTAACGTCATAATAATCTTATATATGTTATATAGTTTAGTTTTGTCAAAGAGGCCACAGGCCCATAGGACGATACAGATTTAAAATAAATAAACATTTGTTTTACATTACAAAAGCATCATATAGGTATGCTGATATATACGTACAGAGCATGTAAGTAAAGACAACGTTTTACTACTGTTACAGTTATTTATGTTGTGTGCCATAAAGTTTAAAAAGCAATATGTATATATATATATTTCCCAAGATTTAATATAGACGACTGACAATTTGAGTTCATTAAGACCGTAATAGATTCCTGTGATGGATTTACAGGATAGTCTTTACAGTAATATTAAATACCTGATATGTCTAAAAATATACACAGAAATTTCGTAAAAACATTACAAAAGATGATTACAAATACAATCTTGTCATTTCACTTCATACATGGAATATTGTATACTTAATACAATGAACGTTAGTGTCACAAATAGCTCGATCATTTTTGTTCTGTTGTATCTAAAACAGAAGAACCTTCATTAAAATACATACGGTGTGATTCAGATGAACTCTGAGCTTTGAAAATCCGTTCCTTTATGACACACGGATACGGGCGGTAAACCCGCCGGGGGACGGACAGTCTGATGCCACCCGATCTTCCCAGGACAAGAGTTGCTAACCTAGCCCCCTGGGTAAGAGAAAGAACTTAGTTCCCATCAATCATTTGACTCTCACTATGACATATAGATAGCAAACTTGTGTAATTAGTTCGAGGAATCCCCACCAGGGGGTGTACGAACCACGTGACCCCCTGTTCAGGTTTGTTTTCGTCACGTCAAATCAGCTCGGTCTTGTACCAGTGAGTGAGTATGGTTTTACGCCGCTTTTAGCAATGTTCCAGCAATATCACGACGGGGGACACCAGAAATGGGCTTCACACATTATACCCATGTTGGGAATCGAACCCGGGTCTTCGGCGTGACGAGCGGACGCTTTAACCATTAGGCTATGCCACCGCCCCGGTCTTGTACCAGCCATCCTTAACTGCTGTCTGAAGGGCGACCACGAATATAGAGATCCAGATCTTCAGAGGAACGTCAGCATGAATTCTTGAGGGGGGATATTACAGGCTCAGCAATTGTAATTCAATTCCAACTCAGTTTAACTGAAAACTCAAATTTCATGTTCGAGAGATATTAGCCCTACAATGCAATATGATCACAGTGTGGCAGACAGACAATGTCTCACATACAGAGCACTTGATGCAGCAACAAGATCTTGTGTGAATCAGGGGTGCTGGAGTAGCCTAGTGGTTAAGGCGTTCGCCCGGGTTCCATTCCCCACATGGTTACAATGTGTAAAACCCATTTCTGCTGTCACCCGACATGATATTGCTGGAATAATGCTAAAAGCGGCGTAAAATAAAACCCACTCACTCACTCATTAGTCTGATACAGATCATATGTAGAAGTATGAATCAGGGACCACACCCGCCTTATGATAAAGGTCAAGTCTATGATTAATAGTATCCTATAATTGTCGTTCTAAAGGCATATGCATAACAACCCTGAAGTATAGACGTGTTTAAAGCGATTGAAAGCAAATATGAAATACTCTCGTAGATGCATTTATTACTCCACTGAACACTCATTTTAATCGGTGAACATTGAACCCATCTAAATACTTAATCCTTGCCTGCCTATTCAAGTGAGCCGTCATTTATTAAGCGATTACTCAAGTCGCATGTCCAGTTATATAAATAATAAAATTAAATAAGCGCCTGGCACGAACGTCGATGTCATGATAATTTATTGTTTGTTTGTTGTTTAACGCCGCACTCGGCAATATTCCAGCTATATGGCGGCAGTCTGTAAGTAATCGAGTCGGGACCACAAAATCCAGTGATCAACAGCATGAGCATCGATCTGCGCAATTGGGAACCGATGACATGTGTCAACCAAGTCAGCGAGCCTGACCACCCGATCCCGTTAGTCGCCTCTTACGACAACTATTGGAAGCTGTAGACTGAGGACAGTTATTTAAGACATGAAACTTGTTTCAAGGATAGCAGTTTCTGCATCATTTGAAAGAAGGTCTAAGAACAAAGAATAGAGACGTTTTTAACTATTAAAAGTTCCTGGTTTCCTGTTCTTCAAGCCTCAAAATGACCATCATGATTTCATTTGCTCGTAAAACTACCGTTTATGATTAACCGTTAAGTAATGTATTTGGTAGCCCCTCTGAATCTGGAAGAAAGGGACAGTGTGTTGATTAAGGAGAGCAGAACTTAGAGTGTTATATGTGTTAACACTTCTTGCCCGTTAGACGAAAGATGTCCTTATTGCACCGACCAGTCATGTTTTACTTATCTGGCCGTTGTATAATTGAGTGAGTGAGTGAGTTAAGATTTTAAGTCACATCGGCAATATTTCAGCCATATCGTGACTAAATCAAGTTAAAATATATTAACAATTAAATGTAAATTATAAAATTCAGTCAACGACGGACAGTAAAACAAACAGATTATCACAGATATAACTATATAACTAGTAATTAAATCTAAAATATTTTAACTATATATGACAATACAATATATAAAAACAGGCTATAGACTGCCAACAACTGAAGGTAGATCACCATACTAGGGACCATGGGCACTTACAGAACATTTGCTTCCTGCATGGACCCTAGTTGGATTTACACCATGTCTTCAGCTGTCAGTAAGTTTAGACATTTTAGCCATAAATTAAAATAACACATATTCTACTGTTAGAAATAATGGTATGTTTAAATGTCCTTTGAATGTTTTGGGTCTTACGTTGTATAATTGACTTACGTTTAGTCTCTGAAAATGCATAAGTTGGATAAAAAAGATCCTCCATTTCAAATGGTGAAGGTGCCCCAGTTAGAGGTAGGATTCAGAATCTGTGAAATATAGACGTGCCACAGGAGAAAGTATTAGATGGAGGGGGAAATATTATAAGCATTCACTGTAAGGCGGGCTAGTAGAAACAAATCAGACTAATTTTTTACTGAAATGTACACAGCTATATACACGTTTCAATTTCAAAACATTTGCAGAAAAAGTCCGTTTTATAATATCAAGCCCCAATACACGTATTGGATCTATATTGATCATATGTTTTGAAAATGCGCAAACAAATAGTAAATGTTTCATGCATACATTCAGTTTGTTTATTTACTTAAGAAAAACTTGTAAATGCAAATATGTTCAAGTGTCAAACCCGGTAGAGTGACCTAGTAATATGGGGTTGTACAGTCTTGGTGGTTTTTTTATGATTTGTACTGAGGTAAAATAAGCCTGCCTGTCTATGATGTACATGTATCTTCTGTCTACAAACTGAGTCCTGCCTCCGGTATAGATTCCTACCTGGTTGATCTACCAGTGTAAGCAATACAGACTATGAATTATTTATCGATGGAGTGTTAATCCACAGTGTAGTCTACAGTATATACACGCTAACAACTAGTAGGAAACTGATTCTCGTTACTCGTTGCTTTAAACACATTATGAACACTTTCTCCATGAAGTTAAAAGATCCAGTTACACTATACAGTAGGCGGAAAGAGTTAGTGAGTTCAGTTTTACGCCACTTTCAGCAATATTGCAGCAACACTACGGCGGGGGCTTCACACATTGTACCCATGTGGGGATGGGGTGACGAGCGAACGCTTTGGCTACCCCACCACACCGCAGGCGGAAAGAAGCGATATGGAAGCAGAATATATTATTTATTATCAAACGTGTATACATTATTGTACAAACAATAATGTACAAACTATTGAATATCTTTGTGTAATACAAAACAACTGTACAGCATTCAAAATTACATTGATTTTCAACCATTTAGATATCTGCATTGCCATGTGGGACTAATTGGATTCCTAATTGCCATTAGTAACTTTGTTGTGGGACATTCAGTTCATATTAACATTAAATATGTTTTAATGTAGATCGTCACAGTAGCGCGTAGATTCTCTGATAATATCTACTTGATAATTAAATATAACCGGAACATGGACAGAAGCTAAGTATCTCCATCTGGAAGGGCTCTCCAACAGCTAATTATGCAGATATGATGTCAACGTTTGGGGACGATAGTCCTTCCTTTGGGCACCACTGGTCACCGCCAGTGTTAACGAGAGGAAGTGCCGCCAATATTGACAAATATGATACGATTATAGATGATTCACAGAGGGCATCACTCTGAGTTTGATAGGCCTAATCTAAATCGTATTAGTGAATTTCGTAACATTTTGGATGTTAAGTGTGATAGGTACTTTTCGGGTTGGAGTAAAGTTTTAAACATTATGTCCGTCGACATATAAAAAAAATATGCCCATTGTGGTTATTATCTATTGAAAAAGAAATTCAATTTTTATTTGTGTGTCCATCTTACATAGATTTACGTAAACAATATATTCCTGAATGTTACCTCTCCAAGTCACCTTCTGCTGTATTTAAACAATTCCTGTCCTCTAATGACAACTGTATCAACTTAAAACTATCACAATACATTTACAATGCAATGTCTAAGTGTCATACTCTGTTAAAATCATCTATGTATTCAAGCTGTATATAATTGTATAATTGTATATGGGCCGGAGGCCTGAAATACAATAAACATATTTTCTGTTCTTTTTTGGCATCACTCTGGGGGAGTTCAAAATACTCTTAGGAGTGAACTGCCCACGGAAAGGGTTTCAACAAGCCAGGTTGCTGGTCAGAAACCTTTCAGATACATCATCTACAGTGATGCTTAATGCTTGTTTGAGTGAGTGAGTGAGTGAGTTTAGTTTTACGCCGCACTCCGCAATATTCCAGCTATATGGCGGTGGTCTGTAAATAATCGAGTCCGGACCAGACAATCCAGTGATCAACAGCATGAGCATTGATCTGCGCAATTGGGAACCGATGACATGTGTGAACCAAGTCATCGAGCCTAACCACCCGAACCCGAACCCGTTAGTCGCCTCTAATCCGGATCTTCACGGGTAGATGCTTCTTTGAAGCAGACCCAACTGCTTTTGTTCAACGAATTGTCACTTATTGTGTCTTAGATGTATGACTATCATTCATTATGGACACACACAACAGAAAAGCCATGGGAACATCTTCTTATTATTATTGGGATTCCAAGGCATTCCATCAATGGTCAATATTCACTGGCTTAGGCAGAAGCATGAGAAAATCAAGGCTAATTGTATCGTAAGGTCCAGAACTGTTCACCCACCCCGAGTGTATATTTAGTCTTCTCACACCCTTGGTAACACCAGGGAAATATAGTAGTGGGTACGTGTATATTTAGCCTTCCCACACCCTTGGTAACAACAGTGAAATATAGCAGTGGGTATGTGTATATTTAGCCTTCTCTCAGCCTTGATAACAGCAGAGAAATATAGGTGTGGGTATGTGTATATTTAGCCTGATCACACCCTTGATAACAGCAGAGAAATATAGGTGTGGGTATGTGTATATTTAGCCTGATCACACCCTTGATAACAGCAGAGAAATATAGGTGTGGGTATGTGTATATTTAGTCTTCTCACACCCTTGATAACAAGAGGGAAATATAGCAGTGGGTATGTGTATATTTAGCCTTCTCACACCTTGATAACAGCAGAGAAATATAGGTGTGGGTATGTGTATATTTAGCCTTCTCACACCCTTGATAACAAGAGGGAAATACAGCAGTGGGTATGTGTATATTTAGCCTTCTCACACCTTGATAACAGCAGAGAAATATAGGTGTGGGTATGTGTATATTTAGCCTGATCACACCCTTGATAACAAGAGGGAAATATAGCAGTGGGTATGTGTATATTTAGCCTTCTCACACCCTTGGTAACAACAGGGAAATATAGTAGTGGGTATTTGTATATTTAGCCTGATCACAAACTTGGTAACAACAGGGAAATATAGTAGTGGGTATGTGTATATTTAGCCTTCTCACACCCTTGGTAACAACAGAGAAATATAGCAGTGGGTGTGTGTATATATAGCCTTCTCACACCCTTGGTAACAACAGGGAAATATAGTAGTGGGTATGTGTATATTTAGTCTTCTCACACCCTTGATAACAAGAGGGAAATATAGCAGTGGGTATGTGTATATTTAGCCTTCTCACACCTTGATAACAGCAGAGAAATATAGGTGTGGGTATGTGTATATTTAGCCTTCTCACACCCTTGATAACAAGAGGGAAATATAGCAGTGGGTATGTGTATATTTAGCCTTCTCACACCTTGATAACAGCAGAGAAATATAGGTGTGGGTATGTGTATATTTAGCCTGATCACACCCTTGGTAACAAGAGGGAAATATAGCAGTGGGTATGTGTATATTTAGCCTTCTCACACCCTTGATAACAACAGGGAAATATAGCAGTGGGTATGTGTATATTTAGCCTTCTCACACCCTTGATAACAAGAGGGAAATATAGCAGTGGGTATGTGTATATTTAGCCTTCTCACACCCTTGGTAACAACAGGGAAATATAGTAGTGGGTATTTGTATATTTAGCCTGATCACAAACTTGGTAACACCAGGGAAATATAGTACTGGGTTTGAGTATATTTACTCTTCTCACACCCTTGGTAACAACAGAGAAATATAGCAGTGGTTGTGTGTATATATAGCCTTCTCACACCCTTGGTAACAACAGGGAAATATAGTAGTGGGTATGTGTATATTTAGCCTGATCACAACCTTGGTAACACCAGGGAAATATAGTACTGGGTTTGAGTATATTTAGTCTTCTCACACCCTTGGTAACAACAGGGAAATATAATAGAGGGTATGTCTATATTTAGCCTTCTCACACCCTTCATAACAACAGTGAAATATAGTAGTGGGTATGTGTATATTTAGCCTGATCACAACCTTGGTAACAACAGTGAAATATAGCAGTGTGTGTGTGTATATTAGTCTTCTCACACCCTTGATAACAACAGGGAAATATAGCAGTGGGTATGTGTATATTTGGTCTTCTCACACCCTTGGTAACAACAGGGAAATATAGTAGTGGGTGTGTGTACATTTAGTCTTCTCACACCCTTGGTAACCGCAGTTAAACATAGCACTGGGTGTCTGTATATTTAGAGTTCTCACACCCTTGGTAACACCAGGGAAATATAGTAGTGGGTATGTGTATACTTAGCCTTCTCACACCTTTGGTAACACCAGGGAAATATAGTACTGGGTTTGAGTATATTTAGTCTTCTCACACCCTTCGTAACACCAGGGAAATATAGTAGTGGGTATGTATACATTTAGCATTCTCACACCCTTGGTAACACCAGTTAAACATAGCAGTGGGTTTCTGTATATTTAGTCTTCTCACACCCTTGGTAACAACAGGGAAATATAGTAGTGGGTATGTGTATATTTAGCCTTCTCACACCCTTGGTAACACCAGGGAAATATAGTACTGGGTTTGTGTATATTTAGTTTTCTCACACCCTTGGTAACACCAGGGAAATATAGTAGTGGATATGTGTACATTTAGTCTTCTCACACTCTTGGTAACACCAGTTAAACATAGCAGTGGGTTTCTGTATATTTAGCCTGATCACACCCTTGGTAACAACAGTGAAATATAGCAGTGGGTATGTGTATATTTAGCTTTCTCACACCATTGGTAACAACAGGGAAATATGCCAGTGGGTGTGTGTATATTTAGCCTTCCCACACCCTTGGTAACAACAGTGAAATATAGCAGTTGGTATGTGTATATTTAGCCTTCTCTCAGCCTTGATAACAGCAGAGAAATATAGGTGTGGGTATGTGTATATTTAGCCTGATCACACCCTTGATAACAAGAGAGAAATATAGGTGTGGGTATGTGTATATTTAGCCTGATCACACCCTTGATAACAGCAGAGAAATATAGGTGTGGGTATGTGTATATTTAGTCTTCTCACACCCTTGATAACAAGAGGGAAATATAGCAGTGGGTATGTGTATATTTAGCCCTCTCACACCTTGGTAACAGCAGAGAAATATAGGTGTGGGTATGTGTATATTTAGCCTTCTCACACCCTTGATAACAAGAGGGAAATATAGCAGTGGGTATGTGTATATTTAGCCTTCTCACACCTTGATAACAGCAGAGAAATATAGGTGTGGGTATGTGTATATTTAGCCTGATCACACCCTTGATAACAAGAGGGAAATATAGCAGTGGGTATGTGTATATTTAGCCTTCTCACACCCTTGATAACAACAGGGAAATATAGCAGTGGGTATTTGTATATTAAGCCTTCTCACACCCTTGATAACAAGAGGGAAATATAGCAGTGGGTATGTGTATATTTAGCCTTCTCACACCCTTGGTAACAACAGGGAAATATATAGTAGTGGGTATTTGTATATTTAGCCTGATCACAAACTTGGTAACAAGAGGGAAATATAGCAGTGGGTTTGAGTATATTTACTCTTCTCACACCCTTGGTAACAACAGAGAAATATAGCAGTGGTTGTGTGTATATATTAGCCTTCTCACACCCTTGGTAACAACAGGGAAATATAGTAGTGGGTATGTGTATATTTAGCCTGATCACAACCTTGGTAACACCAGGGAAATATAGTACAGTGGGTTTGTGTATATTTAGTCTTCTCACACCCTTGGTAACAACAGGGAAATATAGCAGTGGGTATGTGTATATTTAGCCTTCTCACACCCTTCATAACAACAGGGAAATATAGTAGTGGGTATGTGTATATTTAGCCTGATCACACCCTTGGTAACAACAGTGAAATATAGCAGTGGGTATGTGTATATTTAGCCTTCTCACACCCTTGGTAACAACAGGGAAATATAGTAGTGGGTATGTGTATATTTAGCCTTCTCACACCCTTGGTAACAACAGGGAAATATAGTAGTGGGTATGTGTATATTTAGCCTTCTCACACCCTTGGTAACAACAGGGAAATATAGTAGTGGGTATGTGTATATTTAGCCTTCTCACACCCTTGGTAACACCAGTGAAACATAGCAGTGGGTTTCTGTATATTTAGCCTTCTCACACCCTTGATAACAACAGGGAAATATAGTAGTGGGTATGTGTATATTTAGCCTTCTCACACCCTTGGTAACACCAGGGAAATATAGTACTGGGTTTGTGTATATTTAGTTTTCTCACACCCTTGGTAACACCAGGGAAATATAGTAGTGGATATGTGTACATTTAGTCTTCTCACACTCTTGGTAACACCAGTTAAACATAGCAGTGGGTTTCTGTATATTTAGCCTGATCACACCCTTGATAACAAGAGGGAAATATAGCAGTGGGTATGTGTATATTTAGCCTTCTCACACCCTTGATAACAACAGGGAAATATAGCAGTGGGTATGTGTATATTAAGCCTTCTCACACCCTTGGTAACAACAGGGAAATATAGCAGTGGGTATGTGTATATTTAGCCTTCTCACACCCTTGGTAACAACAGGGAAATATAGTAGTGGGTATTTGTATATTTAGCCTGATCACAAACTTGGTAACACCAGGGAGATATAGTACTGGGTTTGAGTATATTTACTCTTCTCACACCCTTGGTAACAACAGAGAAATATAGCAGTGGTTGTGTGTATATATAGCCTTCTCACACCCTTGGTAACAACAGGGAAATATAGTAGTGGGTATGTGTATATTTAGCCTGATCACAACCTTGGTAACACCAGGGAAATATAGTACTGGGTTTGAGTATATTTAGTCTTCTCACACCCTTGGTAACAACAGGGAAATATAATAGAGGGTATGTCTATATTTAGCCTTCTCACACCCTTCATAACAACAGTGAAATATAGTAGTGGGTATGTGTATATTTAGCCTGATCACACCCTTGGTAACCGCAGTTAAACATAGCACTGGGTGTCTGTATATTTAGAGTTCTCACACCCTTGGTAACACCAGGGAAATATAGTAGTGGGTATGTGTATACTTAGCCTTCTCACACCTTTGGTAACACCAGGGAAATATAGTACTGGGTTTGAGTATATTTAGTCTTCTCACACCCTTCGTAACACCAGGGAAATATAGTAGTGGGTATGTATATATTTAGCCTTCTCACACCCTTGGTAACACCAGGAAATATAGCAGTGGGTTTGTGTATATTTAGTCTTCTCACACCCTTGGTAACAACAGGGAAATATAGTAGTGGGTATGTGTATATTTAGCCTTCTCACACCCTTGGTAACAACAGGGAAATAGCAGTGGGTTTGTGTATATTTAGCCTTCTCACACCCTTGGTAACACCAGGGAAATATAGTAGTGGATATGTGTACATTTAGTCTTCTCACACTCTTGGTAACACCAGTTAAACATAGCAGTGGGTTTCTGTATATTTAGCCTGATCACACCCTTGGTAACAACAGTGAAATATAGCAGTGGGTATGTGTATATTTAGCCTTCTCACACCATTGGTAACAACAGGGAAATATGCCAGTGGGTGTGTGTATATTAGCTTCTCAGTAAGGGTATGTGTGGGTATTTTAGTCTTCTCACACCCTTGGTAAGAACAGGGAAATATAGTAGTGGGTATGTGTATATTAGTCTTCTCACACCCTTGATAACAACAGGGAAATATAGCAGTGGGTATGTGTATATTTACTCTTCTCACACCCTTGGTAACAACAGGGAAATATAGTAGTGGGTGTGTGTACATTTAGTCTTCTCACACCCTTAGAAACACCAGTTAAACATACAAACGGGTTTCTGTATATTTAGCCTTCTCACACCCTTGGTAACAACAGGGAAATATAGTAGTGGGTATGTGTATATTTAGCCTTCTCACACCTTTGGTAACACCAGGGAAATATAGTACTGGGTTTGTGTATATTTAGTCTTCTCACACCCTTGGTAACACCAGGGAAATATAGTAGTGGGTATGTGTATATTTAGCCTTCTCACACCCTTGGTAACAACAGGGAAATATAGTAGTGGGTGTGTGTACATTTAGTCTTCTCACACCCTTGGTAGCAACAGGGAATTATAGTAGTGGGTATGTGTATATTTAGCCTTCTCACGTCCTTGATAACAACAGGGAAATATAGTAGTGGGTGTGTGTACATTTAGTCTTCTCACACCCTTGGTAACACCAGTTAAACATAGCAGTGGGTTTCTGTATATTTACTCTTTTCATCACCTTGGTAACAACAGGGAAATATAGTAGTGGGTATGTGTATATTTAGCCTTCTAACACCTTTGGTAACCCCAGAGAAATATAGTACTGGGTTTGTGTATATTTAGTCTCCCCACAGCCTTCATAACAACAGGGAAACATAGCAGTGGGTATGTGTATATTTAGCCTTCTCACGGCCTTGGTAACAACAGGGAAATATAGCAGTGGGTGTGTGTATATTTAGCCTTCTCACGGCCTTGGTAACAACAGGGAAATATAGCAGTGGGTACGTGTATATTAGCCTTCCCACAGCCTTGATAACAACAGGGAAATATAGCAGTGGGTATGTGTATATTAGCCTTCTCACAGCCTTGATAACAACAGGGAAATATAGCAGTGGGTATGTGTATATTAGCCTTCTCACAGCCTTGATAACAACAGGGAAATATAGCAGTGGGTATGTGTATATTTAGCCTTCTCAAACCCTTGGTAAAAACAGGGAAATATAGCAGTGGGTATGTGTATATTTAGCCTTCTCACACCCTTGGTAACAACAGGGAAATATAGCAGTGGGTATGTGTATATTAGCCTTCTCACATCCTTGGTAACAACAGGGAAATATAATAGAAGGTATGTGTATATTTAGCCTTCTCACACCCTTGGTAACAGCAGGGAAATATTGTACTGGGTTTGTGTATATTTAGCCTTCTCACGCCTTTGGTAACAACAGGGAAATATAATAGAGGGTATGTCTATATTTAGCCTTCTCACACCCTTGGTAACACAAGGGAAATATAATAGATGGTATGTCTATATTTAGCCTTCTCACGACTTTGGTAACAACAAGGAAACATGGAAACTAACACCTTCTTACTTAGGATGTTTGGGTATTTGTATAAACAGCCTCTTACTTAGGATGTTGGGTATTTGTATAAACAGCCTCTCGCTGACGTGTTAACACCACCAAAATATTAAATCACGGTTGTATGTATACATGTTCTCGTGTTCCTGTGGTCGTGTGAACAACACGGATTGAGGTTAGACACAGAACATCTTGTAACCACAAGTGCCAACTGGTCACTAGATTTCATTAACTGTAATCAAATCACTCTGCTATGTAATATCTAGAGTCCAATAGAACATGGCTGTAAGAACGCACCGAACATAACCCTAGTCATATCAATATAATCACACATGGTCAAATATATGTATAGCTATATATTGACACTTACATGAAAGCTATTATCATCGCGTTATGTCCCCCGTGGCGTGTATTTGGCTAGTGGTGACACGCCTATTGATGGGGTACGTATACAGGCAGGTATTGGGGTATTCAATACCCCTCATCACACACCGGCCCACCTCCCAAGTATTATCACCGCCACTCACCATTTAGTTAACACATAGGAGTGGTATTAATTATGTTTACCTTTATAATCCAGGTGAAATTCTTGTCTGGTGCAGTCCGGGGATGTGTTCCTTGGGAAACAAGCTTTTTAGTGACTTCTGCATGTGTGAAACGTCCACAGTTTTACAGGTTTCACACGCGGATTTATCCCTGAGTGTAAGCGCTGATGTGAGGAGGGAAGATCTAGTTATCTCCCCACCCTGAACGCGAAGGTAAGAGTAGATGAGCCAGGTACTTAACATTCTCAGGTGAAAATCAATCAGTTCAGACAGGTAGACAAGTGCTCGTTAATCCTCTTTAACACAGCATTGATCGCACTCTCATGGGATAGAAGGACGCTTGGAAGGGTGGAGGAATCTGTTGGCACAACACTCGTCCTTATATGCAATTGAACCCTAAACAAGAATATACCACAACGTTTACTTAAGAACACGGCTTCACGGCTTCAAAAAATTCATGAATTCATATTCTCCGTATTGGATATAAAATGCGCAATAGCCAATATATAGCCTACTCAGGCCAATAATGGTTGTCACCCCCTTCAAAACAAATTTATTGGAGAGGGTTCGTGGGGTGGGTGTGTGGGGTGTGTGTTGGGTTGGGGTGGGGAGGGGGGTGACAACCATTATTGGCATGAGCATATAATATAGTATTTGATCCCGTGGTTATTACATACTGCTATATGTATATGTTTTGAATGGTCATATACAATGTATATTTGGACACTGTGACATACTAGAAGGGTAGATGTGTACACAGAACGAGTCGGGTACTTTGTGAAGCTACCCCTCACACACAACCCCTGCCCAGAACGCTCGGGATACTGATCTGTGCTCAACTATTGAATTGTAAATTACTTTAGCGAGTTTTGCTGGACAATGTTTGTCCAAAAGATCTCAGGTCTAGAGAGTTGCGTGGTAGTCGTCACTTTTTGTTTCATTAGAATTCACCTTGGGGGAGAAGTCTGACAGGCAGGAGTGTTGATTTAGGAAAGAGAGCTAGTTTAATCCTCACGTGACGCTAAATGCAAATTGATGGATATATGAGGTAGACTGCCTCGTGCGTTTCCATGCAGCATTCGGGTGGTCATTATTAAAAAATTTCTTCTTGTCAGTTCACAAATTTTGCACTTTGAATAAATATGATTCCAAGCTTAAATATAAGAATTAAAAATTAATTTCGTTTGCAAACATGCAGGGATGTAACACGAAAACGGTACTCCAAGTCGTAAATCTGAATTTTGAACCGTACGTAAATGTTAGATATTAGAATGTTATACTGGCTGACTGACTGAGTTTGGTTTTACGCCGCTTTTAGCAATATTCCAGCAACATCACGGTGGGGGACACCAGAAATGGGCTTCACAAATTGTGCCCATGTGGGGATTCGAACCCGGGTCTTCGGCGTGACGAGCCAACGCTTTAACCATTAGGCTACCCCACCGCCCCAGAATGTTATACATGTGAGCTGCAACATATAGACGATGACAGCTATAGTTTGTGGTTTGTGTTTCTCTCACCGACAGCAAGCTTGGACTGTGGTAATCTGCCTTCCAGATCCGGAAAAATAAATTTAAAAAGGAGTCTAGGAAGTTTGGGCAAGTCTAGATTTCATCACACCAGAGCTCCTTTCACACCAGATCTCCTTTTGCATTAATCTTAGTCCCTAATTTTGTAAATATGTAGTTTTAGATAACAAAACTTCATTTCTGTGACTAATTGGCAGTTTACGACGACAGCGAGCATATGAGTGAGCATAGTTTTACGCCGCTTTTAGCAATATGCAAGCAATGTCCCGGCGGGGGACACCAGAAATGGGCTTCACACATTGACCCCATTTGGGGAATAGAACTCGGGTCTTCGGCGTGACGAGCGAACGCTTTAACCACTAGGCTACCCCAACTTCCCCACTGAGCACATGATTCAAATGAGTTCGCCAAGTGCCTGTTTTCCTATTAGAGTAAGAGCTCTGTGCCTATTTAGTAGTGGAGTGTTATACCTTACGTAAAGCATGACAAAGAAGGAGGTAGCATATTTTCTTTTGAGGAAAATATTTCTACATGCGTGCATTGAGCTGGATGAGTGAGTGAGTTGAGTTATACCACGGTGTGTCAGTTTAAACGTTGGAGAAACCCCGTACAATAGCGTGGGTCGTAGACATTTACCATAGTTTGGAACCGATGAGTCTGCATGATGCAGTCACCGAGAATCTTTATCAGTGTGCCGTTGTACGTATCGACCTTAGCGTTAAGGTTATCGTAATTCCCATACCCTAACATAGACTTATTCGTAATGCTAACAGCCCTTGAGGTGAATCTGAGATAGTACGTCTCTTGAAAAGTTGACTGGATCAGTCTCCATAATAACATATCAAGTCTACACACTTCCTTATCGAGTACCCGGAAAAGGTCCGGGTAAGAACTGGTGTATAGCAACCCCTGTTTGTTGTAAGAGGCGACTAACGGGATCGGGTGGTCAGGCTCGCTGACTTGGTTGACACGTCAACGCATCCCAAATGCACACATTGATGCTCATGCTGTTGATCACGGGATTGTGTGGTCCAGACCCGATTATTTACAGATCGCCGCCATACAGCTGGAATATTGCTGAGTGCGGAGTGAAACACCAACCCAAACCAAAACCAAAACATTATCGAGTAAGCAAATAATTGCAAAATATTGCGGGTACAACATGGATCATTATAAACATTGAAAATAACAGTTAACAAATTGTTGCAGAAGAAGTAAATTATGAAAAATGCCAGAACTTTTAATGCATCGGGAAGACACAAATGCCGAGGAGGTAATATCTAAAAACTGGTTAAATTATACTTTGAATTCAAATTAGAAACAATCACTGCATTATGTCTACAGCTGTTGGGTGCAACTTTGTAAGGAGATTGCCAGGCCGTCCTTGACCCGCAAATGTGAACAGGAGACTGATTGAATGAAATTAAACTGTCCTTTGTAAATGCTTCTGATTGGGCTCATATCCAACATCTACAATCGTGATAAAGGTTTACGAATTTTCATAATAAAAACGTTTGTTTGATATATACTCATGCCAATAATGGTTGTCACCCCCCTCCCCACCCCAACCCACGCACACCTCACACCCTCACCCTACACCCCCTCTCCAATTAAAAAAATTGAAGGGGGGTGACAACCATTATTGGCATGAGTATATTTACTTCTTGAATATATATGTGTTTAATTTCAATTCAACACCAAAAATCATAAAGTAATCGAGGGAACACATAAAAATTGAAAGTGTTTTTGTACTGTAACAGAGATTCGTCCAGACGTTTAAGATGTTGCCGTTTTGACTGGGCTTATGCCTATTAGGAATATCATAGCTAAACCTAACATGGGTATTTAACAATGTTATCGCTTCGTCTCGAGTCGGTCGGTTGCTCTAAGCTGGTATCTACTGTCAAGCGAAATATATCATCTCCAGTGATCTATGTAATCGATGTTACCTGACATAACGACCATATAGACATGAAGATCCTGTTGGGTAACGGTAACTCCCTCGAGAAGATCAACTCTGTAATCCATGTAATTGTTTCCACTTGCTCTTTGATGAGTAGTCTCTGACGAACCGACGAACAAGTTTAAGGAGGGCTTACATAGCTGCTATAAGTTGAGTTACATCGGACACAGATAATGTTCGCATGAGTTCTGGTGAATGCCAGAAAAAAGACATCCGTTGATCAAGGGAACGATTCAGCGCCTTGAGCATGTACTAGTTGCGTGGATATGTGCCCTATATAAATATCCCATAATATTTTTAAAATCTGACGACTAGTGTATGCCGATCGAAACACAGACGTGTGTACGTTCATTACGAGCAGAAGGTCACGTTCGTAGACTATTTTCGTGAATGAGTTGTGTTTTACGGCGCTTTGTAAAATTGTTTAGTCACATATGTTGGCTTGATACGAAAAGGGAAAGTCATACAGATCTTAGTCGTTAACAGCCTTGGTGAAACCCACGACATGACTATCTGGTTGAATGATGGCTTTGATCCAAGAGCATGACACGTCCATGGGAGCTGACAATAGACAACCTTTCTTGGAGTCATACAACTGGAATCGGCAATATTGGCCAAAAGAATTGACGCCAACCTTTGTTTCTCGGATATCATACATTACGTTGATTGATGTACACATATCTCCTGTTCTACTTCTTTGAGTGCATATTAGAAGTTGGGAGGTACAATATAGAACAAACTTTATGGATAACAACTTCTTTTATTTCGTATTTCACATCCCTGTTTGACAACAGTCAGGTATCTGTATCGAAATGCCCCACTCACGACATGAAAGAAGTTGTTATCCATAAATTTTGTTCTATGTCCTAGTTCTAATTGACACAATTCGCAGTAATGTTTTGCGACACTTACCTTTGCAAGGATCAGATGACTCTGGGTTCGAATCCATACCCATGCTCCATGTCAAACTTTTGACAAGTAATACTGGGGGCTCCCCTTCCACGGAGAGTCATCCTGCCATCTAGTTGAACAGTAACTTTGAATACATATTGCCTTTTCGAAATTTGTCAAAAGCGACGTATGTTACGTGGGATTACACTTTCTCAGTAAAGTACAGATTCTAGTACCTTTAGGAGTTGAGTCCCATCCGGGATTCGAACCCACACTCCTTAATCGCTGACACACAAAAATGAAAAAAAAAACTGCCCAAAACGTTTTAAATACAACTCACTCCTTCTGATTCCATAAAGCCGTTTCTTGTCCTAGGTCCTCCCTTAAAGGATGAACTCTCGTGGTATATTCCGATTGTCATTTGTCATCCGCGAAGATCCGGGTCGTGAGCGATCCATGCATGTCGTAATCTGTCGACTAACGGGATCGCGTAGCCCGACCCGCTGACTTGTCTGCTTGTCACCGTATCGCAGATGCGTAGATCGATACGTATGATGTTAATGACAATTTACAGAGTGTCTGGATAAATTCTTTGGACTTGAATGGCAGAGAAAAAAGACTACTGTTGAGCATGTACACTAGCACACCTTTCATTGTACCCTTTTGTGTTTTATAGAAATCGAAGAAAGTATTTTCTCTGCCACGACGTGACACCTTACACAGAAGTAACGGTGCGAGATGACGACATGTAAAATAATACACGAAGCGCACCTAAAATCCTTCACGGCATCCGTTGTAACTGCCTGTACCTACAACAAGCCACAACGTTAACAGTGCTGGTGTACAACACTACTGACGATTCAGTATCAAACGTGATTTCCGACGCTGTTCCCCTCAGTATGTTCCGTTTATTTTGTTTACTTTTTTCTTCATTTTCTATTAATATGATTTGTTTATTTGCTTGTTTGTGGGTTTTTTTTTAGTTTGTTGTTTTTTGTGGTGTTTTTGTTTTGGAGAAGGGAGACGGTTGTGGATTTCAGGGATTGGGGGTAGGGTTATTGTTAGAATCTCACACAGGCGTCAGTTTCTAGCTGAGATTTCTTATATAAAGGGTTCTTTCTTTATTTTGAATGAGGTATGGGACGGGATGAAACCAGTATGTGTGATGGTTGCGTAAGGTGAAAAATATGTATACTTTCTTTTCCACACAAAAATATTTATGAACTTTCCAAATATGGGACGGAAGAAAGAAAAGTGAAAATAGAGAGGGAGTTGAACTTAAATTCCTATTTCTGTGAAAACACTGGAGAGAATTAATGAATGACGATCAATGAAGTTAATAATTAACTGAGTGTAAGGACACAACACGCATATTCCTGTCACTTGGCAATATTTCATTACGGTAAAATAATCTTAATTCCTAGTATAACGAAACAGCTGGCCGCTTCCATGACACCTGGTGCCTGATTCTGATGCTGAGAGACATTAACGAGTTACCGCAGCGGGTTACAGCTGTGTCAACATGGGTAGCGCTGGTTGATGGGAGACGGGGAGGTTTGGGATAGTGCTCTTCAGATATAGAGGAGAAGGAGCATTTATTGATGTGTCACGCTTTGCATTATACATATAAACGATAAGGCCATTATACCGGTTCCGTCGCTAGTCCTAGTAATAGTAAGTCCCCAGTAACAAATGTTTGTCGAAATAGACGATCGGATTATCAGGCACGGTGATTTGGTTGATACTAAACCCGTGAAGATCCGGGTCAGAATTGATCTTCAGTAACCCATGCTTGTCGTAAGAGGCAACTAACGGGATCGGGTGGTCAGGCTCGCTGGCTTGGTTGACACATGTCATCGTATCCCAATTGTGCAGATCGATGCTCATGCTGGTGATCACTGGATTGTGTGGTCCAGACTCGATTATTTACAGACCGCCGCCCTACAGATGGAATATTGCTGAGTCGCGGCGTAAAACTAAACAATCTCACTCACTCACTGGTTGATACTGTGTTATCGCAAGCAGATACCATGAGACGTTACTCAAATTATCAACCATTATTTTTCCTGGTATATAGCTAAGTGAAAGTGTTGTAATGATGGTAGATTTGGATGATTGCTGGTATGACACTGATCACGGCGGTGTGATAAGAGTGATTGGAAGGATTATTGGTATATAACGGAGGGTGGACTGGGAATATTGCTGGTATGACACTGATCACGGCGGAGTGATGAGGGTGATTGGAAGGATTATTGGTATATAACGGAGGGTGGACTGGGACTCACGGCGATGTGGGATGAGGGTGATCGGAAGGATTATTGGAGGGTGGACTGGTATGACACTGATCACGGCGGTATGATAAGGGTGATTGGAAGGATTATTGGTATATAACGGAGGGTGGACTGGGAATATTGCTGGTATGACACTGATCACGGCGGTGTGATAAGGGTGATCGGAAGGATTATTGGTATATAACGGAGGGTGGACTGGGAGGATTGCTGGTATGACACTGATCACGGCGGTGTGATAAGGGTGATCGGAAGGATTATTGGTATATAACGGAGGGTGGACTGGGAATATTGCTGGTATGACACTGATCACGGCGATGTGATAAGGGTGATCGGAAGGATTATTGGTATATAACGGAGGGTGGACTGGGAATATTGCTGGTATGACACTGATCACGGCGGTGTGATAAGGGTGATCGGAAGGATTATTGGTATATAACGGAGGTGGACTGGGAATATTGCTGGTATGACACTGATCACGGCGGTGTGATAAGGGTGATCGGAAGGATTATTGGTATATAACGGAGGGTGGACTGGGAATATTGCTGGTATGACACTGATCACGGCGGTGTGATAAGGGTGATCGGAAGGATTATTGGTATATAACGGAGGGTGGACTGGGAGGATTGCTGGTATGACACTGATCACGGCGGTGTGATAAGGGTGATTGGAAGGATTACTTGTATATAACGGAGGGTGGACTTGGAGGATTGCTGGTATATACAGATCGAAATGTGCTGAGGGTGCGGAGATTGACGGGGTTGTGGGCATCACACGGACAGGGTTGTGGGTATAACACGGACAGGGTTGCGGCATCACACGGACAGGGTTGTGGGCATCACACGGACAGGGTTGTGGGTATAACACGGACAGGGTTGTGGATATAACACGGACAGGGTTGTGGGTATTACACGGACAGGGTTGTGGGTATAACACGGACAGGGTTGTGGATATAACACGGACAGGGTTGCGGGCATCACACGGGCAGGGTTGTGGGTATAACACGGACTGGGTTGTGGGTATAACACGGACAGGGTTGTGGATATAACACGGACAGGGTTGTGGGTATAACACGGACAGGGTTGTGGGTAAAACACGGACAGGGTTGTGGGTATAACACGGACAGGGTTGCGGGCATCACACGGACAGGGTTGTGGGCATCACACGGACAGGGTTGTGGGCATCACACGGACAGGGTTGTGGGTATAACACTGATCAAGACGATGGGATGAGGGCGAATTGGAAGGTTGGCTGGTTATTTGATGCCGCACTGAGCAATAGTTCAACTATATAGCGACGGTCTGTAAATAATCGAGCCTGGACCAGTCAATCCAGTGATCAACAGCATGAGCATCGACCTAAGGGATTTCTATACGATTGTGTCAAAGAAGTCAGCGACCCTGACCACCTGGTCACCTCTTACGACAAGCATCGGTTGCTGAAACCAATTCTAACCCGGATTGGGAGGATTGTTGTTAAATAACGGATCAAGATAGTGTGATATTGGTGGGTAGAGGTAGTGGATTACTGGATTACTGACTGACTGAGTTTGGTTTTACGCAGCTTTTAGCAATATTCCAGCAACATCACGGCGGGGGACACCAGAAATGGGCTTCACACATTGTACCCATGTAGGGATGCGAACCCGGGTCTTCGGTGTGACGAGCCAACGCTTTAACCAATAGGCTACCCCACCGCCCCTACTGGATTACTAGATAAGGGTGGTTAGATGAGGATTGACTGGGGAAATGTCTGGGATATAATTTTATGGTGGATGACAGGATTGTTCGGTATTGATGATGCGAGGATGCACAGTGTGAATTGCCGGTATACAGCAGACCAAGGTGGTGAGATAAGGTGGGATTTGAGTGAGTGAGTGACAGTTCTCAGCTGCCCCATTCTTCTGTTCAGCTTTATTACAGGTTGGAAATGAATTTGTGAATGTTGTTTTTACAATCATTCCAGCACTGAATGGCATCTCGGATCAAGTGTGGAGCTGGGGAAAGCACTACAGCATCCTCAATGGGCTTCAGACACACTGGCTGATAAACCCATGTTGAGCAATATTCCAGCAATATCACGACACCACTGAAATGGGGTTCATATGTACACATTGTGCTCCATGTGGGAAACATGAATCGAATACGAGGTTGGTTTTACGGCGTGACGAGCGAAATGCTTTATGTGGGTAATCACTCTTCGGCTACCCTTTAACCACCACCGCCCCAGGTCTGCTTTGAAGGGATACTAGAACAGAACTTTTGATATTGCTGTGGCACGGTTGGATTGTGAAGATTCCTATTACACAACGGTTCGAGGTGGCGAGATAAGGGTTGCTTGGGAGGATTGCAGATCTATAATGGTTTAATGTGATTATTTAAGGTCGGAATGGATCGATGAAGTGCACTTTCTCCAACCAGGAGTGCACGTCATAACGTAATAAATACTCTCCGTCAACCCCATGACTCATTTCACGCCAAATTGCCAAACAAAATCGAGAACGACAAACCAAACAGAGTTGGGATAATCATAACAAGTTGGCGCAGTTTTAAGTAGCCCTCAAACACTTAAACACTTGTGTTCTATCGCACTGAATTAATGCACATAATATGAATGCAAAAAATATACTTCTCGAAATAATAGATAACATACCACTTGAGAGTCTTGACAGTGAAATAGCACATTGTCCTACATTCAGCATCACAGTTCAATGGTAAGTTTATACAGTGGTAATAACAATTCATCTTAATTGTCATATATCAAGGTAAATATCTGTGTTCTTAGGGCAGTCCCAACTCTGTAAGTTCTATAATAGTCAATCCAGTCTTCAGTTGCCGTACCCCTAGATCTCTGTCCCGTGGGTGCTAGGCGACCATGGAAGCGGTATAACTCTCCCTAGCTAGTTTGGCGCTGTATGTCAGACTAGGCGGTATATCATTTGCCATGTCTTGTCTTTGTCTAGATACGACCCCCAATTGCACCACATTAGAGAAGAGGGTCATTACAAATCGATTCTAAAGGTGATAAGACAATCATTTGATGGTTATCAGTGTGTGAAGCTGCTTCATCAGTTGACATGTGAAGGTAAATTATTAAGGCTAATTAAGATTTGAGACCATACGCATGTATAAATGCATGAATGAATAGGTTAACATTATTTATTCTGTTTATTCAATCCTTCTCTGATGGTTTCTATCTGTTCAACGTGCAGGCCAAACACCCGACGTCCACTGTGACAAAACTAAAGCGTTTCCCACCCGACCTTTACCAATACTGGGTCACGCAGAGGTTATTCCACCCATCAGTACTGGGTTAAATAGAGGGTGATCACTGACCTCTATCAGTACTGGTTCACACAGAGGTTATTCCACCCATCAATACTGGGTCAAATAGAGGGTGATCACTGACCTCTATCAATACTGGTTCACACAGAGGTTATTTCACCCATCAGTACTGGGTTAAATAGAGGGTGATCACTGACCTCTATCAGTACTGGTTCACACAGAGGTGTATTCATAAAACTGGGTTAAATAGAGGGTGATCACTGACCTTTATCAATACTGGTTCACATAGAGGATCATCCACCTTGTCAGTGCTGGGTCACATAGAGGGTGATCAGCTGACCTGTATCTGAATAGATCATCTGGGTGATCAGCTGATCACTGACTGACTGAATGCTGGGTCACATAGAGGGTGATCAGCTGACCTGTCTGAATGCTGGGTCACATAGAGGGTGATCAACTGACCTGTCTGAATGCTGGGTCACATAGAGGGTGATCAGCTGACCTGTCTGAATGCTGGGTCACATAGAGGGTGATCAGCTGACCTGTCTGAATGCTGGGTCACATAGAGGGTGATCATGCTTGACTTTTCTGAATACTGGGTCACATAGAGGGTGAACAACTGACCCGTATGAATACTGGGTCACATGAAGAATTATCAATTTAATCAATAATATATAAGATAAAGGATGATCAACTCGAATTTGTCAGTTTAGGATGACATACTTGTGATTCACACAGACCCTTATTTTATACTGGATGAGATAAAGATTGACTAGGTCACATAAAGGATGATCTGCACATTTCTAGTCAATACTGAACCATACAGATTGATCCACCCGATGTCATCAATACTGGTGCAAATATATATAAAGAGTGACAATTGTGAAATTTGGATCAATGACCGGTTAAACAAAGCGACCTTAGCTTTGAGAATATTGGTAAAGCTCATGCATTAACATAGACTCACGGCAGTCTTACCGCTAAGTACACTTTGATGACCCGCTCCCAGTTACATACTAACCCACCCGAACCCTTAATGCTGGGTACCTACATATAATTCCTAAAGACCTTTAAAGACTGATCTAACATATTGATTGACCCACACGGACCTTTAATGCGGGATACCTAGAGATAATTCCTAATGGCCTTTAAAGACAGATCTTTATTGATTGATCCACCCGAACCTATAATACTGGATACCTGCAGGTAATTCCTAATGGCCTTTAAAGACTGATCTTTATTGATTGACCCACTCGAACCCATAATGCTGGATACCTACAGGTAATTCCTAATGGCCTTTAAAGACTGATCTTTATTGATTGACCCACCCGAACCCATAATGCTGGATACCTACAGGTAATTCCTAATGGCCTTTAAAGACTGATCTTTATTGATTGATCCGACCGAACCCATAATGCGGGATACCTACAGGTAATTCCTAATGGCCTTTAAAGACTGATCTAACATATTGATTAACAACCCGAACCCATAATGCGGGATACCTACAGGTAATTCCTAATGGCCTTTAAAGACTGATCTAACATATTGATTATCAACCCGAACCCATAATGCGGGATACCTACAGGTAATTCCTAATGGCCTTTAAAGACTGATCTAACATATTGATTAACAACCCGAACTCATAATGCGGGATACCTACAGGTAATTCCTAATGACCTTTAAAGACTAATCTAACATATTGATTGAGCCACCCGAACCCTTAATGCGGGATACTTACAGGTTATTCCTAATGGCCTTTAAAGACTGATCTAATATTGATTGACCCACCCGAACCCTTAATGCTGGATACCTACAGGTAATTCCTAATGGCCTTTAAAGACTGATCTAACATATTGATTGAGCCACCCGAACCCATAATGCTGGATACCTACAGGTAATTCCTAATGGCCTTTAAAGACTGATCTTTATTGATTGAGCCACCCGAACCCATAATGCGGGATACCTACAGGTAATTCTTAATGGCCTTTAAAGACTGATCTAACATATTGATTGAGCCACCCGAACCCATAATGCGGGATACCTACAGGTAATTTTCCTAATGGCCTTTAAAGACTGATCTTTATTGATTGACCCACCCGAACCCTTAATGCTGGATACCAGTACCTACAGGTAATATTCCTAATGGCCTTTAAAGACAGATCTTTATTGATTGACCCACCCGAACCCTTAATGCTGGATACTTACAGGTAATTCCTAATGGCCTTTAAAGACTGATCTAACATATTGATTGAGCCACCCGAACCCATAATGCGGGATACCTACAGGTAATTCTTAATGGCCTTTAAAGACTGATCTAACATATTGATTGAGCCACCCGAACCCATAATGCGGGATACCTACAGGTAATTCCTAATGGCCTTTAAAGACTGATCTAACATATTGATTGAGCCACCCGAACCCATAATGCGGGATACCTACAGGTAATTCTTAATGGCCTTTAAAGACTGATCTGACATATTGATTGAGCCACCCGAACCCATAATGCGGGATACATACAGGTAATTCCTAATGACCTTTAAAGACTGATCTAACATATTGATTATCAACCCGAACCCATAATGCGGGATACCTACAGGTAATTCCTAATGGCCTTTAAAGACTGATCTGACATATTGATTGAGCCACCCGAACCCATAATGCGGGATACCTACAGGTAATTCCTAATGGCCTTTAAAGACTGATCTAACATATTGATTATCAACCCGAACCCATAATGCGGGATACCGAACTCCTAATGGCCTTTAAAGACTGATCTAACATATTGATTATCAACCCGAACCCATAATGCGGGATACCTACAGGTAATTCCTAATGGCCTTTAAAGACTGATCTAACCTATTGATTATCAACCCGAACTCATAATGCGGGATACCTACAAGTAATTCCTAATGGCCTTTAAAGACTGATCTAATATTTATTGACCCACCCGAACCCATAATGCTGGGATACCTACAAGTAATTCTAATGGCCTTTAAAGACAGATCTAACATATTGATTGACCCACCCGAACCCTTAATGCGGGATACCTACAGATAATTCCTAATGGCCTTTAAAGACTGATCTAATGTTGATTGACCCGACCCGAACCCATAATGCGGGATACCTACAGGTAATTCCTAATGGCCTTTAAAGACTGATCTAACATATTGATTATCAACCCGACCTTTACCAACACTTGATCACAGGAACATTTTCCCACTCGAATTTTATGAGTTCTATTTCACATACTGAGTGACATTTATACATTTATACATACACTGTGTAAATATTTACAGAGAGGGCGGTGTAAGCTGGATACATTTTGCCCAATCCCATTAACTTTTTAAAGCCAGAATGAATGCATTTTGAAAATATGCTGTGTGTTTTGAACCCTATTCAATACTGCCTCACAAAATGATCCACCCGACCTTTTCAATACTGCCTGACATAATGATCCACCCGACCTTTTCAATACTGCCTGACATAATGATCCACCCTACCCTATCAACACTGCCTCGCAAAATGATCCACCCGACCTTTTCAGTACTGCCTGACATAATGATCCACCCGACCCTATCAACACTGCCTGACATAATGATCCACCCGACCTTTTCAATACTGCCTGACAAAATGATCCACCCGACCTTTTCAATACTGCCTGACATAATGATCCACCCGACCTTTTCAATACTGCCTGACATAATGATCCACCCGACATTATTAACACCGTATTCCAAACTGTTTGATACACCCGACCTGCATCACTACTGGGTCAAAAGCATGGTGATCCACCCGACCCCGGCCTGTGTTGTTCTCCTACTCGTGATACCACTGATCTGTAAGCCTACCACTGATTCCGTACAATAGCTGATTACAGGCCGAGGTGTCAGTCAAGCCCTATTTGTTACAATCACAATCAATATTCATTCAAACTGTGCAAGACCGATAGACCGGGCCCCATGTTCGCGGACAGATAGACCTTCTCAAACAGTGCCCGGATCGACTGGAGGTCAGGCCTTCTTCGAGCTGCTTAAAATCAGCGGTCAACTAGGCGGAAGAGTTAGGTAAACGGTTCGAACAAGGATTATATAATGTTGTAGAGCGCTTAATAGATGATCCGTCTTGGCATGGATCGGGTATGTGGGCGGTGGTTGGAACAAGTGTAGTCTGTCTGTGGAATACTGACGAGGGGGACGCGAGAACACGTAGAGACGATGCCAGTTGAGGGAGTTGCGTATACCTTGCCAGTAACTCTGATCTGTTCTGTATATCACACACTGACTGACTGAGTTGCCGCTTTACAATATTCCAGCAACATCATGGCGGGGACCTTTGTTCACACTGTAACCATCTGATTCGTTTCTGACGTATTGACAACACTCTGGAACATATAAAGTGAGATTGTGTATATGTTAACCCAGGACAAGCAGTATTTGGGATAGAGACTTTATGGATGTCAGCTTCTTTATCGTATAAACACATGTGGATGAAGTATATGTTCTTTATCATAAAGGGGTGGTGTTGTAGCCTAGTGGTTAAAGCGTTCGCTCGTCAGGAAGGTCCAGGTTTGATTCCCCACATGGGTACAATGTGTGAAGTTCTGGTGTCCTCTCTGTGATATTGCTGAATATTGCTAAAGACGGGGTAAAACATAACTACCTACTCGTGTTCTTAATGTTTGGTACCTTTTCCGGAAGCCTCATGGCTAAAGGGTTTACTCGTGGTGACTAAATCTCTGGTTCGATTCCAGCATGGTTATAATTATGAACTATATTCTGTATGTAGTTATGCCCCGATAGTGCCTAGAATATTGGCGGAAAGTGGGTTTAATTCCTTCCCTGCTTCATTTCGATGACACCTTCTTCATTATTGTATACCCCGATTTTGTAAGCGTTGCTCGTCATGCTAAAAACCCGGAATGGGGATAGTTTTAGAAGTCTTATTGTGGAGTATCCCGCCGAAATATGCATTTATGTGACAATTAATTGTTGTAGCGAACACATCATTTTGTATGTGCAATGTGTATGACCATACGAACACCATTCAGTTCTATACCTGATATTTGTATGGAGTTATTTTGAGAGATAGGATCTCCGGGCGTCCACAGTGTGTTGGGGGGATAAGTGCACGCCAGGCAGCCTGGGCCAAACAGCATTGAACAGGCTACATGGGAGTTCACGTGAGGGAGTCTGGGGTAGCACTGACTCTATGCTTACGGGGACATGTAGATTACATTTGGGTGACATGTAGTCGTGTTAGTTTGTTTAGCTCAAAATAAATCAGGAACACGTATTGAAACACTATGGGGTTTGGTGGGTTGGGGCTGGGAGATGAAGGACAGGGAGCTGAATTAAATGGTAGATGGGAGAGGGGTGGAAATCCTTAGGAGAGAGAGAGAGAAAGAGAGAGAGAGAGAGAGAGAGAGAGAGGGGGGGAGACAGGTGGAGAGGCAGGGCGCGTTTGAGAATTTAATCAGGATGCCAGTTGGGAACAGAGGTACAGGATACCGAAGTGAGTATGGTTTTACGCCGCTTTTAGCACTATTTATCAATATCACGGAGGGGGTACCAGAAATGGGTTTCATACATTTTACCCATGTGGGGAATCGAGCTCGGGTCTTCTGTGTGACGAGTGAACGCTTTAAACCACTAGGCTACCTCACCGCCCATGATACATGAATATACATGGGTATGATATAAATACAGAAGTAACGATTTAGTCCTATGTATCATTTTAGAAAAATCCATTTGTAACTGTGTAAGTTCAGATCTGCACCGACGCCCAAGATACCATGCACGCAAGATACACATCACATACATAATGGCATACCATTATATCGTGATATATCGTTACACCGCGAGAAAACACGTGAGTTTGATCCTCGTGTGAGCGTTAGGAACTCGCGTCATCCGTGACTGCCGCCAGGTGGGGTATTTGAACCGGGTAGATTTGATTTAATATTGGACGGACAGGGTATTCAGAAGATCAAGGGGTGTTCACTTTATCATACGAGTCCTGAGTCCATAAACAACAAGCCAAACAGAACCCGTGTTTGACTAACGTGTGACAGAGACACAAGAAAGTCTGACTTCCACGAGTGCTTGATTAAGACCGAGAGTTGCCTATGCATACAAACACTCTATATATTGAGGTAACGGTACCAGTGATCCTGCTATGTGCGTGACATAGTGCCGTTATTTAGACCTGGGTCTCGTTACGCTCTTCCCCGCCAAAAAATCACCCGCTGCTTATACTTCGCCCTTAAATTAATTCAGTCAAAGTTTAATAACAGGGAAGGAAACAAATTAACTTTGTTAAGCAACTTTCCGGGGGTCTGTCGAGCATGTTTTCGGGAAATTCAGTTCAATAGATTTGCCAATGGTTTCCTATAGTATTACAGCGTGTGACAACGGAGTATTGTCTGAAGTCGGGTTTCTATTCATTACTTCCTTGTACTTGAACGTAATTATATTTAGGGTTAGTGTTTGACCATGAAATTAATTTGCACCTTGTCAGTTTAGCATTACACCTGAAACAGGTATTAGTTTATAGTGACTAGAGTCAACGTCAATGACGGCGAGGTGGTCGACTGCAGCTGGCCATACGTTATAGATGATGCAAACTTGTGGTTGATAGTGTGAACATTGACACGCTGTCTGCTACGATGAAACACTAGGTCGGCCACCTATATATCCATTCTCTTAAGCCACACAATGTAATGTCCTAAAGCCATTAATTATATAAGGCGCGAATTGATGTTGCAGGGGAGACATTGTAGTGGTGAAACCGCAAACTCATGAATCTATCCATAGATCCATCACGTGCACCCCTATTTTGTCTTCCAAATACTGCTATTGCCGGAACATAGCTTGAAGAGGCCTAAAATCAAACTCACCCACTCACTGTTGTCACTCATATACTTAAATATTGCTAAAAGCAGGATAAAACCTCACTCACTCACTCACTGTGTAGATCGATGCTCATGCTGTTGATCACTGGATTATCTGGTCCAGACTCGATTATTGACAGACCGCCGCCATATAACTGGAATATTGCTGGGTGCGGAGTAAAACTAAACTCACTCATTCACTCGTACGTCCCCCGTCGTTATATTGCTGGACTAGTGCTAAAAGCTACTCTACTTATCTTATTCAACAATAGTTAAAAAGTTTGAATGCTGACATCAAGTGCGCCCTTTACTGTTGTGTCCACACGCATCGACAGTTTAGGGAGTTTGAAACTTTCCCGAGGACCACCTTAAGCTATTGAGATTTGCGTCACCTTGCACTGAAGGAGAAGTCCATCGATTCCAGCTTATCACGGATCAGGAAACAATAAATGTCCTCCAAGTCAAGAACACATTCTTTAAAATTGACATTATACCCAGGAAATCAAAGCATTTCAAATGCACAAGATCTATGATCGATATCAATAGCAGAGGCTTTCTGACAAGTTCCCCAGTAAACGTTACGAGTTTCCGCGACAGACATCACAAAGACACGGGCGTGGACAGTCGCCATGCATTGTGGAGCTGGCTGTGCACTAAACTAACTCTGCAAATTACAGGGAATGTGCTCGGTCCGAGGTATTGTATCCAAGGAACCTTCAACTGACCTACTTGCGTGACAACAATAGGTAGGCATGTTTAATTCATTAAATGGTGTTTTGTTACGTACTTGATACCAATCTCTCACGCTTACTTTGGTTCCGTCAAATTGTCTCGACAATGGTGAGTCGGGTTTCACGCCTCTCTCACAATATTCCAGCTATATCAGGAATGGGGGGCGCATATTGCATCCATAGGGGAATCGGACCCTAGGGTTTGAAGTGACGTGCCAAAACTTTATCCACTGGGCTAACCCACTGTTCCTTAACGGTATGAAGGGAGTATATTGGTTTGTATGGCAAACAATATCTCGATTATATCGCGTAAATAGTGAGTGAGTGAGTTTTTACTTTTACGCCGCTTCTAGCAATATTCCATCAATATCACACAAATATGGGCTTCACATAATTGTATCCCTGTGGGGTCACGTAAATATTCTAATCAAACAAGTGGTTGATAGTTTGAGCCACTGTCAATGCCGCCTAAGGAAGAAGACTAACTCAGACCACACGATCATCCTTTCAGTCTGCCATTATCTTGTCACCTACATTTTGTCAGGGATCTGTTACCTTCCGGGGATCCGTATGGCAGTTCACCTTTTCCATGTGTGGAGTTTAATTTGTTAGAGGATAAACTGTTTAATCTAACAAGCTGATTTGGAGTGAGCGAGTATGGTTTTACGCCGCTTTTAGTAATATTCTAGCAATATCAGGGCGGGGGACACCGGAGATTGGCTTCACACATTGTACCCATGTGGGGAATCGAACCCAGGTCTTCGGCGTGACGAGCGAACGCTTTAACCACTAGACTACCTGTCGCCTGATTTGGAAGTTTAGTCCGACAACAAATAGTTATTGTAAGATAATAACACAATGGAAACAGGGCGATCCCTCTACGGCGTTCCCATGATCTTTGACAATACAATATTGTAATAAACTAGTACAGAATCTGGAAAACATGGACTGAGTAGAGTTCCCGCGACAGACAATAGTTATTGTATTGGTGATCTAACGCGGGCTCGATACCCGATAACTAAGACGTTAACCATCTACTTACTAGGGACCTATGTACAGGTCTAGGAGACGCTGGTATTTTTATTGAGACCACTGACTTTCCCTCCAATGTCCTCTCTCCGAGTTGACGCTATCTAAAGCTTTCAATAAGTAACTTCACAATCCAAGTACACAAAGGACTATTTATACAAATGAGAGTGAGAGAGAGAGAGGGACAAAGAGAGAGAGAGAGAGAGAGAGAGAGAGAGAGAGAGAGAGAGAGAGAGAAGAAGGGAGGAAGGGAAGCACAGAGTGAGGAAGGTCAAATAAATGTATGACAGAAAAATGGAGTGTTATAGACGAGAGAGGTTTAGATGAATTTAACACCTGAGCGCCCGCTGGGTTACGGCGTATACAACAAGTGTTAACACGGTCAGTGAACGACCACAAATGACCATCCAGTCACTTCAACGCTTTTAATAATGCACAATATATACTGTTAATAGTGGTTAATACGTATGTATGTTCCAAGAGATAACGGGTTTGTCCAAGTATAGATTGTCCCCGCGGTAAGTGTTTTAGTGACTGGTGTACCTCAATGAGTCGTTGTCGCCCCCGGGGTCGAGGAGGTCGGATATCAATGATCACAACATAAGCACTACAAGACTATAGACTTAACACAGGTCAGTGTGTTGACAGAGGCTACAAAGACACAGGGTAATAGAGGCCCTGTCAAGGTCAGGGAGGGTCTAATTGGATTCCACCTGGTCCAAGTAATACAGACTCTCTGAAGTCGATCTGTGCTCAACGGTTTGAAGAGAATTGTTTATTGTAAAGACTCGGACTTTTCTACACGTTGTTGCTATGTACATAAACGCTGAGTGAGTGAGTGAGTGAGTGTGTGATTGAGTGAGTGAGTGAGTGAGTGAGTGAGTGTTTTTTTAATTTGTCGGCCAAGTTGCAAAAATGTTAACGTTGTAATCGGCGAGCATGTTGATGTTTGTCATCACCGCCAAGGCTAATCAAATGTCGGTAGTGTAATCGAAAGTGAATCTACCAAGCAGTAATTGCCGGTCAGGTTGATAATATTATTTTGATGGTACTACTGGTTTGAGATCAATATGTTGACATTTCAGTTCTTATGACAACAATGAACTCAATTATTAAACTTTCATTTTGATGAAAACTTGACACGTTCGATGTAGCATTTGCAACCGATGACTTACAGATCGTAGAAAGTATTGATGCAATCTCACCGTTAATAACACAGTACTGATTGGTACATGTCCAGATTACTCTGTCTAACTGACTGACTGAGTTTGGTTTTACGCCGCTTTTAGCAATATTCCAGCAACATCACGGCGGGGGATACCAGAAATAGGCTTCACACATTGTGCCCATGTGGGGATTCGAACCCGGGTCTTCGGCGTGACGAGCCAACGCTTTAACCATTAGGCTACCCCACCGCCCCCAGATTACTCTGAATGTCACGATCAGTATGCCCCTTGGTAGTTTGGGCATCACTGGACCCAGGCACTCATTTACCACGAATTCAGCAGCCGGCACGATATTAATGGTAGATGTTTGTATTAGCAATATTCAAGCAATATCACGGACACAAGAAATCGGCATCACACGTTGTACCCATGTGGGGAATCGAACCCGGTGTGACGAGCGAACGCTTTAACCACTAGGCCACCCCACCACCCCAGCGTTCATAAAACAATATACTTGGTTTTATTTAAAGACTAGGGCTAGGTTTTATTCGAGTGGAGGGTTATTCCAAGGGGACTGTTTCGACTTAACCGGACTCAGTTTCATTATTGATGTCTCGATTGTCTATATTTATATAACTGATAAATCCTGCTTTTTCTGATTCAAGAGTGGTGAGCATATTTGCACTACTGGATAGGCATAAACATAAGTTACTATATTAAATGTCCAGTCTACATTATCAGGGACAATAGAACAGTCAGTGCCGATACTTGTATCTTCTCTACCCCAAAACCGATAAGTTGTGTGATTTTATTTATTCACAGTGAGAGTGGTGTATTTGTTTCACATTAAACCAAGCCCTCACACCTATTCACCCCCACCCCTACCCCCCACACACCCACCACCCCCATTTGGCATCTCTTCACCTCTATCATATCTATCATTCAATCTTCTCAGCCAGTGATCTAACCCTCAACTTATATTTTGCAGCCCCGAAGATTGCAGAAGCTTCTCCCGCCTCCGATCGCTGTTACCGGGTACCTCTACAGTGTGTGTCTATGCGAGTGCTGACTGAAAGGCCTCCACGCTGGTGAAAGCGTACAAGGGACTCACAATATATTAGAAAACCACTTCCCACCCTTTGTATTCAGACAGGTATCGAAGTGAAGTCGACCCTCGACCTAGGGCTTGTAAAACTGCCGGGGGGTGGTAACGCTCACAGGATGGGTGACGTGAGCGGCACGAGGCCTGGCAACGTCAGGACACGACCTCTAGGGGAGGTGAAAGTAGAATCTGTTTACTTTGATCCCCGACTCTCCCTGCGCCGGCTCTGTGTACAGACAATGGCGAGAGACACTCTGTACACAACCCCGCTCAAAGAATGAACAGACTAAACGAGAATTTGATAACCACAGCGCTTATTGGTGACGTTGCCGCTGCCAATACAGCTCCCTCTACCAGGAAATCGGTCACTGCGCATGGTGTTTCAGGGTCGAGTGTTTCTACCATGCATTTGATTTCAAGTCTTGTCACGCCGAGGTCGAGGACGATATCAATACCGCAGCAGAGGACTAAGAACGCGAACGGTTCTCTTCTTCGGATCAACACAGCCCCTACGGCTTTTAGGAAGGATAAACAGATGTCGGACCCATGTCCCAGCCCTGTTAACACTGACAGTTGCGTCCATGACTCCTCAATGTACAGGAATACAAAGCACACATCAAGCTGGGGCGAGTATCGTCGCCAGCTGTCCACGGCAAAGAGGAAGGAGATGTGTCGACGGATCAATGAACTGTCGAAGTGCGACGCCGTCGACATGTCGGACCACTCAGTTCACGACGACGGTCGTCGTCCGATGATGATTCTGTCCCAGGTTCCGCAGAGAGAGAAGCAGTATGACGAGTTAGTTGAACGAGCTGATCTGGTGCTTCAGAGGAAGAAGACTCTTCCTGCTGTTTTCCTCACGAAGCAGAAGCGTCCCGGTTCTCTGGTTCGAGAGATGAACGTGTTTAGTAAGGCTCTGAAGAACACGTCCGGATACCAAGTAGGTCAAATAGACGATGTTATAGTTGGTAGAGGCATAGACCCTGGTTTCAATGACAAAGGTGATGACGGCAGTGAGGCGGCTTCAGACACCAGCAGCGGCTGGAGCAGACCTAGCGGGGGCAGTCAGAGGTCACATGACGTCCGGTCTAGTAGGTCAGAAGCTGACCTTCACGATCCTATTAGTGCTAGATCTACAATGACTAACAAATCCCACCCGACGTTGACGTATCTCGGTCCACAAAGGGCGCGACATCGAGAGAAAGTGCTGAGACTTCAAGGAAGGTCTCTTCCAAGGTTGTTTTCAGGTCGACCGGAAGCTCAGGAAAAGAGGGCCACGCCCTCAAGTACCCGAACCAACAACATCCAGGATGCGAAGATTATGAAGGAGATCAATGCTAAATGCGATAAGCTTCAGAAGCAGATATCTATTACTTTGATGGCGCCAGACAAACTGTGGTCACAACATGGATATTTTAGCACTCACCAGCCTGCTCCCATAACAGGGCCTGCACTGCAGCAGAGGAAGAAGAAGGAACCAATTCACGCAATATATCGTTCGTTCCAGAGAATGTACGAGACTAAGCCTCCCAGCAACATAGGGCAGTCTGGAGAAGGCAAACCACTTGACAACGACATACCTGCTAATGAAGATGTGGACAACGACAACGACGACATGGCGTACCAGGAGGAAGAAATGGGCGACGAAAATAACAACAACGTGGATTTGGAAACAAGGACGTTCCATCTGACTGAACTCGATGACACTGACATTGACTCTGATGAGCTGTCGGAGTCTGATGCTGGAGACTTTACATCTGTGACCCTTCTGAAACTGTGCGAGGCAGACCCTACAAGGCAGCCTACTGGGGAGGCAAGGTATCAGGGCCAGTCGTCTAAGATCTCCGAGGATGAAGCCGGGAGTCAGTTCCATGTTGTCAACGGGGAGTCTCAGGTGAGTAAGAGGGAGGCCTACAAGATCATTAAGGCTCTGGATAAGGATGTTTACGTGGACTTTGAGCATAAGAAGTACAGGAGGAGCGGAACTATGGGTTCCCTTGGCAACCCTGATAATCCCAGAGTTCACTTCCTCAAGGTCAAGGTCGCTGAGACAGAATGAAATAATTGTTTTGCTTATCACTGACACGGGTCAGTTATGATGGAATTCATACCAATGTCTTTGAATCGAATGGTCGACGAAGTTTGATAACATAACTTGTGGTTATTCGGGGAGATATTTCGCGGGGATGCAGGGGATGAGGTCCCTCTTAATTTCTTCACTGTCGTCTACAAAGCCATGACATCCACGTATAAAAGAATCAGCATTAACTGTATGTCGCTCTTAGACAGGAATGTGCTTTGAATATTGTATTTGTGTTGCGAATCAAACCTGATCTGGGCATGAGGATCGAACACTCTAACCATCTGCCTATCCATGCAGCGATTCGTCGGAGTTGTGCGTCGTTCTAACCAAGAGCGTGTTTCAAATAGTGTGCTTGTGTTGGAAAACGAACCTATTCCGAGCGTAAAGAGCGAACACTCTAACCATCTGCCTATCCATAACTCTATCCATGCCTATTACAGCGATTCTTCATAACCAAGAATGTGCTTCAAACGGTGTGCTTGTGTTGGAAAACGAACCCATGCCGAGTGTAAGGGACGAACACACTAACCACCTGCCTATCCACACGTCTCCTTGTGTATATCCAGTATGTGCAGTTATAAGGGATGTTATCCAATACACGACACTTCGGATTGGGAGATATATCCAATGCTACCTGGATATCATCTACGCAGTATTATAAAACACTGAATATCGCCGATGCATTGTCGGTAATTCCAAAGATAATAATGTGCAATCAGACTTTTGTGGAAGGCCATTACAAAACCGAAAAATATACACTTCATCTTGAAATAGTGGCTGTGTTATAATCGTTTCTTTTGCAGTTCAATGAATGGAAATTAATGCCACTTTGTCGTATACAAATATGCTCTTAAACCTCACCTTAACTGAATCAAATGAAGTATTTCTAAGGGCATACCTTTACTAATATGAAGTATTTTATATATAAATAAATACATTTATTCGAATTCATTCAAGTATAATTCTTGCATGAAATGAAATCCATTAGTTCATGTTTGTCCACTACAATAACGCCCTGTGTAAATAATGACATACAAAAGAAATAGAGGGATGTCATTTCGAGAATATGAAATACGGGAGGCAAACAACGCCAACACAGGTTCTTTATTGTTAGGGTATGTTGCAATGAACAGATGACATTGTTCTATTTTCAAATACACATACAAATGAAAATATAAGTTGTTACTTAATCATACTATGAGTAAAGTTTAAATTTAATTTGAACAAGTAAAGTATGTAATGTGGTTTTAAAAAACACACCCTCCCTGTGTAAACGACCCGAGGACTTCGGCAGGAATCTCTTTGAAGATCTATAGGCTATATACCTACTAAACAGCTCTTATTACAAAACCCGTTCCATCATAACTCCGTATTTACAGTCTAATACGGTGGCAGCCTAAGTGTAGGCGTACGACAAACAGCAACGAACATTGACAGTACCAGCAATACAAGGTACTTGGGTTGGTAATAACACTCAAAACAAATAAAATAAGCAAGCAGAAACAAACATAGAATATGAATTAGAAAACTGAGATTATCGTTAATGTCTGCTGTGAAAGTATTCTCGATTTTTAAGAACTAAGAGTGCATTTACTGTTATGTTTGGTTAGTTTTTACAGTGTTGAATATGCCAGTGTAACCGCGGTGTAACCCAGGGACCTTGGTTTTCATCATATCAACGATCATAAACCCTAGCAATGACAAGCCCATCAAAGCAGAGTGAATGTACGCATAACTGGGACTTGGACGTGAGAGTGAACTGGTGTATTCTTGTCCTATTCAGGTATTTCTGTCTACTATCATAGTTCTGTACAGGTAAACACCTTCCACGTAGCGTCAAGGTCACGTGTCTGAATATATCACTTTGTTAACAAAAGCGCTTAATCTCCACACACATCGACCTATTGCCAATTTTCCCATTGACGGAGCGGAATTTCATTACACTACTTCGCAAAAAGAAATACCCATGAAAACAGTATTTGTATAGTTTCTTTTCTCTCCCGTTTACCTATAGGAACGCGAGGGCTTTTATTCCAGACGTATAGATTTCTCTGATATGTTTTCCCTGAAATGAAACCTGTGTCTCTCTCACGAACATGTCAATGTTCTGGCTTACGACCAGCAATGTAGCTTGACAGGGGCCCGCTCTGGACATATATCTTGGAGTCACTGCCTACTGGGCTGTGCAAAGACCTATTGCATCAAAGCCAGGTATTAAATTTCCCAAGTTGTCGTGTGCGACTAAATCAGTTAAGATTTACTTTGACGGATTGAGGGGCAGCTTATGTTGGTTGTCGAAGTTTAACTGCCATTTAGTGCGTCAGAGGGAGGTCGTACCGGCTGAACGCTATGCCTGGATTACTTGCTCTCCTTGTTCGTTCATTGCTACTTGGTTGTAACGTAGCAATACATGCTCTTTCATAACACGTGTGCGGGTGCGTCCCTCCCTCCGTAGGTCTCGTTATTCTACCATTAGCAGCATTTCCTTAAAAAATAGAAAAAATAACATTTGAAGTAATAATACCATTTGAAGTATTCGTGAACCTGTTTTCTTTGCCAGGTTGTCCAAGAATAACTTTTTTGGTTTCGAAGCTAGACACATTTTACCTGTGCTAGAGATGTTATCAGTATCTGGAAATAAGCTGAATTTATGCTGTCATAGCCCAAACCTTGACTGTCTAGAATGTTTAGATTCGCTTATATCAGGCTATGTGTCTAAATATTTGGTATATGATATCAGCGTATACATCTGGATTAGACAAATGGTATCGAGTTATGGATCTAGATTTGATATGTGATTTCAGTGTATGTACCTGGATTAGACCCATGATAACAGACATATCGCATTATTGTATGCGTCTAGACTGGATATATTGTATTAGCTTATCTATCTAGATTTGACATATATCAGGTTATGTATCTAGTTTGGACATATGATCAAAAGAAAATGTATCAATATTGGAAAAGTGATCTAAGAAACCGTTTCTTGATTGGGCCTAAGGTCTCAGGCTATTATTAAAATTGGACAAATGATAACAGCATATGCATCAACACTGGATATATGATAACAGCGTATGCATCAACACTGGATATATGATAACAGCGTATGCATCCAGACTGGATATATGATAACAGCGTATGCATCCACACTGGATATATGATAACAGCGTATGCATTAACACTGGATATATGATAACAGCGTATGCATTAACACTGGATATATGATAACAACGTATGCATCCACACTGGATATATGATAACAGCGCATGCATCCACACTGGATATATCATAACAGCGTATGCATTAACACTGGATATATGATAACAGCGTATGCATGAACACTGGATATATGATAACAACGTATGCATCCACACTGGATATATGATAACAGCGCATGCATCAACACTGGATATATGATAACAGCGTATAACATCAGATATGGATATATGATAACATGCATTAACACTGCAGACTGCAGATTGGATATATGGTAACAGCGTATGCATCCAGACTGGATATATGGTAACATCATATGCTTCAACACTGGACATATGAAAACAGGGCATGCATGCAGATTGGATAAAGGATAGCAGCGTATGCATCTTGGCTGGAGACATGATATCGGCTATGTAACTACAATGAACATAAGATATCACAATATGTATCTAGCTTAGACACACAGTCACGGTGGCGGGGTAGCCTAGTGGTTAAAACGTTCCCTCGTTACGCCGGAGACCCGGGTTCGATTCCCCACATGAGCACAATGTGTTAATCCCATTTCTGGTGTCCCCGCGGTGATATTGCTGGAATATTGCTAAGAATGGCGTAAAAAAAATGGCGTAAAAACATACTCACTCACTCACTCACTCCACACAGACAATCTCAGAGTTCGTACTAGACTGAACACAATATCAATATCAATGTACACAAGGACCAAAATATGATATCAACGTATATCTCTATCTCTAGTTTGGGCACATGATATCACCGGATGTATCTGGATTAGGCATATGATATCAGAGTCCGTACTTAGACATCACATATTTTAAGAGGACAAAATGCCCGAAGATATCTGCTGTGAACGTTATTTTACAACGTTGGGTTCTAATTCGACCCGCTCGTTCTGGGCGTGAAGTAATGAGCTATACGAGTCAAGCCCATTTAAGTAGGTCAAGATTTGTCTTTACTCGTTATTACTTAGGGACTCTGACACGTTAAGCGCTTTCATAATTTTACAGGCATAGATTAGTACTGCAATCTGTAGGAATTGCATAAACTGTAACCAGTTAACCCTCATTATGAGGTCAGACAGTGTGCCAACCCCCTGTTCGTATCTAATCATATCATTGTTGCCATGGAAGATGTATATCAACTTCTGTCAAAGGACAATAGTATTTATACTCCAAGTAATAGTGAATCATATTAGTTCATTGAAGGGTAGTTACTGTTTTAATTATGATGATAAGATCTGTATTTTTACAGATATGGTGGCATGTTTCGGTAAACAAGTGATGCCCCTCCTTTCTTACAAATATTGCAAACGAACGACGCAACACTCACACAACAGGGGCGGTGCGTTAGTCCAGTGGTTAAAGCGTTTGCACGTCAAGCCGAAGGTCCGGGTTCGATTCCCCACATGGGTACAATGTGTGTAGCCCATTTCTGGTGTCCCTCGCGGTGATATTGCTGGAATAGATAGCGGCATAAAACCCAACACACTCACTCACACAACCTTTGTAAAGAACGCAGTCATTTCCAGGAATGATTTGAATTAAGTATTTTGAATAGGTTTAAATAATTTCATACACACCAGTACACTTACAGCCACTCAAACAAGTCACTTACAGCAGTTAGCAGGAAAAGGGGAGGGGGGCATTTTGACTAATATGTCTCTGAACAATAAGAATATAATATATTTTAGTTATATTAGTTTTGTCATTGAATGTGTGTATGACTGAAAACAAATAGACATGTTCAATTTGCCTCGGTGGTAAAATTTTACCTGTAACGTTGACCTAGGGCTAGGTCAGACAGGATGTTGAGCCCCCGGTCACCCCCCGCATGCTCTAAGACGCTTTCACCTGACAGGTATCATGCTGCAATCTATTAAGATCCAGGTAAGCGCATTACTCGCCCTTAATAACCAGCCCTGATTCCTGCAAACAGTGACCTATGTGCGACAGGTCATAGAATGGCAGTGAGTGTTATAGATACTGTTATATACATATCCGACAATCAACGGATCCATACAAATCCAGTATAATAAAAATTCAAACATCGTATTTTTTTCTGAATAAATCACTTGGGATACATACAGAAAATACCAGTGAATGTGTAATAGCAAAATAAACCAGCAATACATAGTGCAGTCACAGTACTGGTGCCCCTAGTGCTCGGCAAAGAATTTATTTGACGAGAAGCAATACCATTTTTTTCTCTTTTTTGAGTGAGTTTTGATTGATAAAGCGGTAAAATGTGATTTTGGTAAAAGGTGATCCGTAAATTTGGCGAGGTGCCGGAACCCTCGGGAAGATGTGCCAGTTCACGATTCAGTCAGTCATTGCTTCAATCCTTGAGTGTGACTTTGAACGCTTTCAGCACCCACTTTATGTTCCTGATCTGGCTCCGTCAGACACTCACCTTTCCAGGCGCGTAGCAAGCTATTTTATTTGTGTAAGCCTGATAGGTTGGAAAGCTTTATATTTATATAGTATTTGAGGTATTTTGGACAGGAACTAGAAATATTATTTTTGTTTAGCAAAAATCATGTGTAAGCTCGGGCTTTTCTTTATAATGGTAGCTACGCCCCTGTTTACGATGACGTCATAGCAGGCCAATTCTTGTTTAGGCTCATAATGAGTAAGGGTGTATAGTAATACGTATATCTGATGTCTTCTGGTAAGTTTTGTTTATATTAAGCTCTGAAAACATTAATTATCCCTTGTGTGTGTGTCGTGTGAGGATCGTCATGCTCGGTGAGTTGGTTATTTGAGCGTCACAACACACCGACGGCGTGGATCGTTGCTCGTGGTATAAAGCACTTGTCTATTCGTACAAGTGCGTTTACTTTGTTCAGAGTTTTCAACAGATCCAGCAGAAGCCTTATATACACATGAACATTAATTACGCACCACCTGAAACCAGGGGCATTTTGCAATATAAATTCAAACTACGTATTTTTTCTGAATAAATCACTTGGGATACATACAGAAAATACCAGTGAATGTGTAATAGCAAAATAAACCAGCAATACATAGTGCAGTCCAGGGGCGGATACAGCTTTTTGAGAAAGGGGTGGGGGGTCGGGGGTTGCACACTATTGAGAAAAGGAAGGGTGTACACTTCATTTTCACGCGAGTTTCAATGGTCATTTAATAAGCTTTCAGAACAAATCTGGATCTTGATCCGCCTATGCAGTCACAGTACTGGTGCCCCTACGTGCTCGGCAAAGGATTTATTTGACGAGAAGCAATACCATTTTTTTCTCTTTTTTGAGTGAGTTTTGATTGATTTAACGGTAAAATGTGATTTGCCTAAAAGGTGATCCGTAAATTAGGCGAGGTGCCGGAACCCTCGGGAAGATGTGCCAGTACACGATTCAGTCATTGTCGTGGCTTCAATCCTTGAGTGTGACTTTGAACGCTTTCAGCACCCACTTTATGTTCCTGATCTGGCTCCGTCAGACACCCATCTATTCCTAAACATCTAATCCCCACCCGGAACCCTTTTCCAGGCGCGTAGCAAGCTATTTTATTTGTGTAATCCTGGTAGGTTGGAAAGCTTTATATTTATATAGTATTTGAGGTATTTTGGACCGGAACTAGAAATATTTTTGTTTATCAAAAATCATGTGTAAGCTGGGGCTTTTCTTTATAATGGTAGCTACGCCCCTGTTTACGATGACGTCATAGCAGGCCAATTCTTGTTTAGGCTCATAACGAGGAAGGGTGTAGAGTTAATACGTATATCTGATGTCTTCTGGTTAGTTTTGTTTATATTAAGCTCTGAAAACATTAATTATCCCTTGTGTGTGTGTCGTGTGAGGATCGTCATGCTCGGTGACTTGGTTATTTTAGCGTCACAACACACCGGCGGCGTGGATCGTTGCTCGTGGTATCAAGCACTTGTCTTTTCGTACAAGTGCGTTTACTTTGTTTCAGAGGTTTCAACAGATCCAGCAGAAGCCTTATATACACATGAACATTAATTACGCACCACCTGAAACCAGGGGCATTTTTGACAATTTTGGTCCAAACAGACAATCATACCTTAACATAATGGAATGCACACACGTGTAAAGCACGTGTTATCGAAAGCTATGGGTCGCATTTTCACGTGCACGTCGTCCGATCAGACGTCCCTTCCACACATACTGGCACAGACAGGAACGTATGGCGTGGTTCAGACTCTGCAACATGAGGACATGGCGTGATGACAATAATGGCATTGGTCTGATGAAAATTCGCTATCTTCTATACGTTTTCCCGTATGTTGAGACCCGTGAAGATCCGGGGTAGAATTGGTCTTCAGCAACCCATGCTTGCCACAAAAGGCGAATATGCTTGTCGTAACAGGCGACTAACGGGATCGGGTGGTCAGGCTCGCTGACTTGGTTGACACATGTCATCGGTTCCCAATCGCGCAGATCGATGCTCATGCTGTTGATCACTGGGTTGTCTCGTCCTGACTCGATTATTTACAGACCGCCACCATATAGCTGGAATATTGCTGAGTGCGTCGTAAAACTAAACTCACTCACTCACCCGTATGTTGACGTCGTGATGATGGTGACTCAAGTATGACTGCAAGATCTCATTGCAGTTTCTGAGACTGTCATGGAAACACTGTCATGGCCCGATATGAACCCCTGTCTCTGGGACAGTCATCGAAACACTACCATGGCCCGATATGAACCCCTATCTCTGGGACAGTCATCGAAACACTACCATGGCCCGATATGAACCCCTGTCTCTGGGACAGTCATCGAATCACTGTCATGGCCCGATATGAACCCCTGTCTCTGAGACAGTCATGGAATCACTACCATGGCCCGATATGAACCCCTGTCTCTGGGACAGTCATGGAATCACTACCATGGCCCGATATGAACCCCTGTCTCTCGGGACAGTCATCGAATCACTACCATGGCCCGATATGAACCCCCTGTCTCTGAGACAGTCATGGAATCACTACCATGGCCCGATATGAACCCCTGTCTCTGGGACAGTCATGGAATCACTACCATGGCCCGATATGAACCCCTGTCTCTGGGACAGTCATGGAATCACTACCATGGCCCGATATGAACCCCTGTCTCTGGGACAGTCATGGAATCACTACCATGGCCCGATATGAACCCCTGTCTCTGGGACTTTGACACCAAGCCCGAGCTAGAGGTCCTCCTGTGAAAAATCTGCTCTAACTGACGCAGGCACTCAAGGGGAATGACAGGGAATGACAGCGAGTTTAACTGTTCCGGAAAGAAACGTTCAAGATGATTCTTATGAATATGAGAGATTGTGTGTGTAACAGTTATTACAGCCAATGACACACTTTACAAGTAACATCGGCCACTTCAACGCTTCCAAATATCGTCGGACTACACTTTCGCGGGTATTGTCAGATACATGGAAGACAGAGCGGGAGGATGTATACCTTCCCAACACCTGACCAGCAATGTTAGTCGTCTGCTTCCACTGTTACTGAAACGGTCGTAAAATATTTACAACCCACTGTTGATAAGGTAAGTCTGTTTGTTGTTTAACGTTGCACTCAGCGAAGTTCCAGATGTATGACGGCGCATTCGTCACCACTCGCCCCTTTCCGTAACCCGCTATTCGGCTTGTCCCGCAATAACATGAGATGGTCACGAATGATGACGGCGGTGTGTGAGTACTTGAGTCTGGACCAGACACACTAATGCTAGACATCATAAGCACTGAGCTACGCAACTGAGATACGATGACATGTGTCAACCAAGTTAGCGAGCCCGCCCACCCGATCCCGTTAGTCGCCTCTTGCGACAAGCATGGGTTGCTGACGTACCAATTCTAACCCGGAAAGCGACTTTCGTTTTCCGTACATCCAACATGTTAAAAATATCCAACACAAGCATGGGTTGCTGACATACATCCACAATGGTAACTAATATGCCTATTTGAAAAAGTTATCATCCGAAAAGCAAAGAGTAAAGTTTTATGCCGCTTTTAGCAATATTCCAGTAATATCAATGCGGGGAAACTAGAAATGGGCTTCACACATTGTGGAGAATGGAAACCGGGTCTTCGGAGTGACGATAGCTTTAACCACTATGTTACCCTTCAGCCTCCATAAGTAAATAGAAATTGACTTTTGATCTTTGAATTCAGTGAACCACACATAAAATATATTCCCCTTAATCTGGTTGGTTGGTTGGGTTGTTCCAACTATATGGCGGCAGTCCGTGAGTGAGTGAGTTTAGTTTTACGCCGCACTCCGCAATATTCCAGCTATATGACGGCGGTCTGTAAATAATCGAGTCTGGACCAGACAATCCAGTAATCGACAGCATGAACATAGAATTACACAATTGGGAACCGATAACATGTGCCAACCAAGTCAGCGGGCCTGAAAACCCGATCCCGTTTGTTGCCTCTTAGGACAGGCATGGGCCGGCAGTCTGTAAATAATCAAGTCTGGACCAGACAAACCAATGATCAACAGCTTGAACATCGATCCCTCAATCTGGAAATTGAACCAAGAGCTGCACTTTCGTATGCTACAAGATCTTAAAAATGTTTTTAATGTGACAATTCAATTAATGTGATATGTTCCTTGAGAGTGAGTGAGTTTGGTTTTATGCCGCTTTTAGCAATATTCCAGCAATATCAAGGTGGGACACAAAAAATGGGCTTCACACATTGTACCCATGTGGGGAATCGAACCCGGGTCTTCCGCGTGAGGAGCGAACGCTTTAACCACTGGGCTTCCCCACTGCCCCTGTTCCTTCAGAAGACAATTCACTAATTAAAGGTGAGGTGAGGTGAGGTGAGGTGAGGTGAAATTGGGTTCAACGTCCTGGGTGCCGTTCCACTAACCGATCTTATCTAAGATCAATCTTAGCAAGTTACGCCAATTTTACAATCGTCTTAGCTAAAAGTTACACCCGTTCCACTAACCGATCTTAGGCCGATCGTAGCCGGTCCCGATCTTACGATCCGATCCAAGCTTAGATCGAGACTCTTTCGTGCGAGAGGCATTGTTTTTAAGGAATGGAGAGTTACGAGGATATTACCCTACTTAAATTACATTCAAAGTATTGGGAATATTTCTGTTATCAAAGTTATATGTCAAAATGACAAAATGAAGTCTTTAATTTGAAGCTGGTACACATCGCTCCATTCCTGAAAAGTAATGGAGCGAGCAGACAATGGAATGGCGTCACAAATGTAATTTAATCTTGAATCACACGCGGCTTGCCTTTAGAATCCCCCACCAAATATGCGCAGTGAAATCAAACATATTTGTATCTTTTTGCTTCAGAACATTGTTCACTTCACGGCTGTCGTTATTCTTAACCATGACGTTGCAATATTGTTGTACAAATGTGTCACACCGACTCGCTCGGTTGTGTTCCCATGACGACAGTGGTCAGACTGGCCTGACATTTGTAAGGCTTCAGTGCAGTGTTTGTTTACATCACAGAAATATACAAATTCATTTCATGGGGGATTTTAGGGGACGCTCACGGTGAAATGCTCGCTCTTATTTTTCACATAGAATAGAAAGCCACCATTTTGGTTTCTCTACGATTGATTTTAGCTATCCTAAGTTGGTCATGAGCAACTTAGACTTTGAATCTTAACTTTACGATTGACTTAGGTAAGATTGGTTAGTGGAACGGTATGCCGATCGTAACGTCACGCTAAGATTGGGATTTTAGGGGTTTACGATTGGCATAGGGCTAAGATCGGTTAGTGGAACGGCACCCTGCTTGAGAATATTTCGCTCATATGACGACGTGCATGCGTGTGTATGTGTGTACTAGCCCAGACTGAAGCTGGTTTTATAGTACTAGCCCACTGAGATACCATGCCCCAGTGAAGCATGAATATCCCACTAAGACACATTATAATCACTCCGAGCCTACCAGTCCTTGTTGTACCCATTAATGCCGAGCGCCAGGCAGGGACCAACAAGTACCATATTTTAACGTCTTTTGGTATGACACGGTCGGGATCGAACCCGCGACCTTCCGCTCTCTGGGCTGACGCTCTAACCACTACACCACGGAGGCGGTCTCACAAAACAGGGACTACCATTTCATTAATCTGTTTATTGCTTTTAACCAGCAGGTATAACAATGTTATTTGCAAAACACAACCATTTTCTTTTGACACATTTCAACAGGCAGGGATAGTGTAAAGAAGATCTTTCACTGGGATATCATTCCACACATTCAAAGAACATTTAAAATACATTGAGAGCATTTACACCTTCAGCAGATATAAAATACTGGCAGCGGTACACATACATAAAATATTCACACACGCACTGCAAATAACAATATACGAGAATATCACATACATTTAAATGGGCAGTCTCATGTAATGTTTCTTTTGATTGACAAAGACCAAGGAAATGGATATTTCCTATACGGAAGTATCCACTGGCCATGTTGACTTTAATCGTCATAATGTTTACTTCAGTAAATAGAAAATAGAGGCGAGAATTTTATTTGGGGAACACAGTGAGTTAATTTAGCTGTTTTACATTGCTTTCAGCAATATTCCAGCAATATCATGGCTGTCGACACCAGAAATGGGCTTCACACATTGTACCCATGTGGGGAATCAAACCCGGGTCTTACGAGTGATGCTTTCACCACATGGCTACCCCACCGCCCCTTGAGGAACAGGTTTCAGAATATACCTTTCAGAGTATATTCTTACGCCTTTATCAGATGAGAGAAAAAACTAGGACACATATAGCTATATAAATCTATGTGAAACAACAACAGTGATAGGATAACAACAAGGGAAGCCAGTAGTTAACTAACTGGCTTGATTTGTAATGGGAATGGACAAATTGAAGCCAGATATTAATTTTACCACATTTTAATCCACTCAGCAAATTCTGATTGAGCAAATAGATCTTGTGCCTTGAATGTGACACAGTTGTGACTCTTGGAAGGCTGAAGAGCATTATGAGCATATACCATATTTCCTCTAATAAGCTGGTCCTCTAATAGGTGCCGGGTTTCTAATAAGTGCCGGGTGTACAGCAGCTCACTAACAATTACTGTAATTAGACCCAGTAAGTGCAAAAGCACCAGGCCTCTAATAAGCACCGGGTCTGGAACTCTGTTGACAAAATAGGCATCCAGGTGCTTATTAGATGAAATACGGTATTCCTGAGATGGAATGAAGCCATGTCTGTTTTAGTCATCAGTCACATTTCTCGGATTTCTCTGTGAGATGAGGAACTGGTTCTGGGTTCTGTAAACAAATACCGGTAAACACTTTCAAAATTGATATCTTTGTTTTTGCGCTCATAGAGGTATTAACATAAGTGTGTTCACTTAAACATATGTGTTGACCTGGTAGGTGCCCTTCAGACCATGACAGAGAATGATAGAGGTACCTACCTTGTATTGACATGGGACAGAAAGCAGTTCCAGAACAATATCAGAATCTTTGAGGCTTAGGGCAATAATATTACCTTCTTTGTGTCTAATATAGGACTGAAAGCTGTTCCAGCATATCAGGGCAATACTATTGCCTAACTTGTGTTTAATATAGGACAGAAAGTAGTTCCAGCATATCAGGGCAATACTATTGCCTAACTTGTGTTTACTATAGGACAGAAAGCTGTTCCAGCATATCAGGGCAATACTATTGCCTAACTTGTGTTTAATATAGGACAGAAAGCTGTTCCAGCATATCAGGGCAATACTTTTGCCTAACTTGTGTTTAATATAGGACAGAAAGTAGTTCCAGCATATCAGGGCAATACTACATCTATCCCTGTTTGATTCCAATGTTTCTTAATTATCACCGAAGCAAATGTACATTGTATTGCGAGGTTGTTGTCTTGGGGGTTTGTTTACTTACATGTATTTATTTTAAAGAATTAAACCTCTTTGATACAACTAATAGAAGGAGAAAAACATATTTGTTAAAGACATATTCTAATGTAATTATTACCAGCTGTTAACCTTATATTTCCAATTAGGATTTACTAATCACAAATGGGAATTGTTTTATTGAATATGCCAATCAATAAAAGTTTAAAAATTTCAGCTACATTAAATCCCAAAGCACATACTCAAGAATGACTTTAAAATATTTCTCAAACTGAACATTCGTGTAATCTTGCTGTCATACCCCTTGTGGAATTTTAAATGAATTCGCTGAAAAAAATATGAATGACCAAAAAAATAGTCAGACTAAAATATCCCCAGAGATGTGAAATATAAGCCCAATGTTTGAGATTAAAGTTGATTAGTTACATACAAATATAATATTATTGTTTTGAAACTCGTAGCGATTTATAATTACATTTCCTAAAATTGTTGGAAGTGCACGTACAATCTCCATAACAAGCCCGCAAGGTCGTCAGAAATACACTCAGTTGGACCCATGAGAGCCGTTATGTCAACAAATGCACGTGTGTGTATTTGAATCTCTCACCGATTCTTATTAAAAACTTCATAATAGGCAGCAAAATCCTGTTAACTATGTTCTTTGTACTTTCAATATGGCGATATATATTTTCCATGATTTTTTAAACAATGCCATAATGCCATAAACGATTTAAGTACTCAGGATTATTTTTATCAAAGCACCGCGGTCATTTACGCGCGTTTTGATTGGTTTGTCGTATTTTCGCACATAACAAAAGCAGAAAGCAGTTATAGCTGATCATGGGAATGCTATTACCTACTTTGTGTTCAATATAGGACAGAAAGTAGTTCCAGCATACCATGGGAATTCTATTGCCTACCTAATGTTTAATATAGGACAGAAAACAGTTCCAGCATATCAGGGCAATACTATTGCCTACCTTGTGTTTAATATAGGACAGAAAACAGTTCCAGCATATCAGGGCAACACTATTGCCTTCCTGGTGTTTAATATAGGACAGAAACAGTTCCAGAACATGCATCTGATTCTTTGAGCCTTAGGGCAGAAAGTAGTTCCAGCATCTCTCCTCTATTTAATATAGACAGAAAACAGTTCAAGATGCTTTAATGTAGCATAGAAAGCAGTTATAGCTTATCATGGGAATTCTATTACCTACCTTGTGTTTAATATAGGACAGAAAGTAGTTCCAGCATACCATGGGAATTCTATTGCCTACCTTGTGTTTAATATAGGACAGAAAGTAGTTCCAGCATACCATGGGAATTCTATTGCCTACCTTGTGTTTAATATAGGACAGAAAGTAGTTCCAGCATACCATGGGAATTCTATTACCTACCTTGTGTTTAATATAGGACAGAAAACAGTTCCGGCATACCATGGAATTCTATTGCCTACCTTGTGTTTAATATAGGACAGAAAACAGTTCCAGCATACCATGGGAATTCTATTGCCTACCTTGTGTTTAATATAGGACAGAAAACAGTTCCAGCATACCATGGGAATTCTATTGCCTACCTTGTGTTTAATATAGGACAGAAAGTAGTTCCAGCATACCATGGGAATTCTATTGCCTACCTTGTGTTTAATATAGGACAGAAAACAGTTCCAGCATACCATGGGAATTCTATTGCCTACATACCATTGTGTTTAATATAGGACAGAAAAACAGTTCCAGCATACCATGGGAATTCTATTGCCTACCTTGTGTTTAATATAGGACAGAAAGTAGTTCCAGCATACCATGGGAATTCCCATTGCCTACCTTGTGTTTAATATAGGACAGAAAACAGTTCCAGCATACCATGGGAATTCTATTGCCTACCTTGTGTTTAATATAGGACAGAAAACAGTTCCAGCATACCATGGGAATTCTATTGCCTACCTTGTGTTTAATATAGGACAGAAAACAGTTCCAGCATACCATGGGAATTCTATTGCCTACCTTGTGTTTAATATAGGACAGAAAACAGTTCCAGCATAGCGTCAGTACAGAAACATATGCAACACGGTATTGTGTTGGCAGAAAGTAGAAGTTGATGAACTGTGCTGGCGGCCACACAAACCAGTCAACCTGGAGAAAAAAGAACATTTTCATTATTAACTCACTTATACATGCAACTGGATATGTATACAGCTTCTGTATTTTTAACAGCATGAACAAGTACAAGACTTCATCCTAGGTCTGAGGCTAAGGTTTCACAAGACAAAAAGTGGCTTCAACTGGCTTTGAAAATATAGCAACCAAATATCAGTTGAGTACCTGAAGCTAACATCAGAACATCAAAATTTCTTGCATGTCAATCATTCTTTTAAATGTCTGAATGACATGTCTGAATGGCGTGTCATCAATACGATCTGGTTAGCCACCTCTTACAACATGCATGGGTTGTTGAAAACCAGCTGTAACCGTTTTCATGCAGATGTTACATTAGTCTCATTTCCAAACAGAGTATTTCATAAATAAGGCTGTAACAAGCAACCTGGATTTTCCTCAATGTCCTCATGCAACTGCAGAACAAAAGAGATATGGACATTCTGTTTCCCTTAATAGGGGAAAAACTCTCTACAGTGAGTGAGTGAGTGATTGAGTGAGTATGATTTTACACTGCTTCTAGCAATATTCCAGCAATATTACTGCGTGGGACACCAGAAATGGGCTTCACACACTGCACACATGTGAGAAATCCAACCCGGGTCTTTGGTGAGCAAACGCTTTAACCACTAGGCTACCCCATCGCCCAATACAACACACACCCCACACCCTGTACAGGCAGTCCTAGCAAACGTTCATGCTCTATGTGAATCACATCCTTCATCAGCTAATTGCACAGATGATGAAAATAAAATAAAATAAAATAAAGGGTCTTTAATCATTAGCCCTTTGACATGAATACTAAAAACTAAGCACTAAGCTTACGAGGTAGATAAAAAGAAACTTCTCGCTCAATTCTTGATAAATTTCACGTCCACTTTTTCTCTCTAGGGCACCAATACCTGCAACAGTCAGGTCACAATTAAATGTAAACATTTACACACATACGGTTGCATCTTAAGTTAAATTTTAATCTAATTATCACACTGCAAATACTTTCTGAATGAAACTATTTACAAAGTTGTGAAGATTGCCTGTCAAGATAAAATGCTCATGTAATGTTAAAAGACTGGGGAACTTTGGAAATTTGTACAAGGCTGCAAGAATATGTAGCTGCCCTGGGAATAGTACTGATATGAAATTCCTTCATTCATAAATCTGAGGGCAGAAAAGGGGAGATGGGGTAGCCTAGTGGTTGAAGCGTTCGCTCGTCACTCCGAAGACCCGGGATCGATTCCCCACATGGGTACAATAATGTGAAACCCATTTCTGGTGTCCTCATCGATATTGCTGGGATATTGCTAAAAGCGGCGTAAAACCAAACTAACTCACTCTGAGGGCAGAATAGTCATGTTTCACACCACTTTTAGCAATACCCCAGCAATATGACCGGAAATGGGCCTCACAACTTGTACACATGAGGAAAGGAACCTGGGTCTTCAGTGAGGCAAGCAAACGCTTTAACCACAAGGCTACCTCACCACTCCCTAAAGAGATAGGGCAGCGTAGCTCGGTGTATGAATCTTGTCACGTCCATTGGAGAAACGTGGTTTATCTTAGTCAGTGTGTCTGTAGACCATGAGGATACTGTCAGTGGTTTCCCAGCTCCACACTTGATCACGCACACCAGCCATTCAGTGCTGTGATGTAAAAACAACATTCACACATTCATTCCTTCCAACCTGTAATATAAGCTGAACAGAAGAATGGGGCAGCTGAGAACTGTTCAGTGAGTATCTTCTTGGCAGCCACCTTCCCGCCTGTCCCCTTGATCACCTTGTCCAACAGCTTGTACCACACATGGTTCAGAGGTGCCAGAGCCACCCCAAGGATGAACACACGACCTGTAACACATAACTATACATCATTCAGAGGTGCCAGAGCCACCCCAAGGATTAACACACGACCTGTAACACATAGTTATACATCATTCAGAGGTGCCAGAGCCACCCCAAGGATGAACACACGACCTGTAACACATAGTTATACATCATTCAGAGGTGCCAGAGCCACCCCAAGGATGAACACATGACCTGTAACACACAATTATACATCATTCAGAGGTGCCAGAGCCACCCCAAGGATGAACACACGACCTGTAACACATAATTATACATCATTCAGAGGTGCCAGAGCCACCCCAAGGATGAACACACGACCTGTAACACATAGTTATACATCATTCAGAGGTGCCAGAGCCACCCCAAGGATGAACACATGACCTGTAACACACAGTTATACATCATTCAGAGGTGCCAGAGCCACCCCAAGGATGAACACATGACCTGTAACACACAATTATACATCATTCAGAGGTGCCAGAGCCACCCCAAGGATGAACACACGACCTGTAACACACAATTATACATCATTCAGAGGTGCCAGAGCCACCCCAAGGATGAACACACGACCTGTAACACATAGTTATACATCATTCAGAGGTCCCAGAGCCACCCCAAGGATGAACACATGACCTGTAACACAATAATTATACATCATTCAGAGGTGCCAGAGCCACCCCAAGGATGAACACACTCCAATCTGTAACACATATTAGTTATACATCATTCAGAGGTCCCAGAGCCACCCCAAGGATGAACACACCTACCTGTAACAATAATAATTATACATCATTCAGAGGTCCCAGAGCCACCCCAAGGATGAACACACCTACCTGTAACACATAATCATACATCATTCAGTCCCAGAGCCACCCCAAGGATGAACACACACCCACCTGTAACACATAATTATACATCATTCAGAGGTGCCAGAGCCACCCCAAGGATGAACACACAACCTGTAACACATAGTTATACATCATTCAGAGGTCCCAGAGCCACCCCAAGGATGAACACACGACCTGTAACACACAATTATACATCATTCAGAGGTGCCAGAGCCACCCCAAGGATGAACACACGACCTGTAACACATAATCATACATCAATTATAACACATAATTATACATCATTCAGAGGTCCCAGAGCCACCCCAAGGATGAACACACGACCTGTAACACACAATTATACATCATTCAGAGGTCCCAGAGCCACCCCAAGGATGAACACACGACCTGTAACACACAATTATACATCATTCAGAGGTCCCATAGCCACACCAAGGATGAACACACGACCTGTAACACACAATTATACATCATTCAGAGGTCCCAGGGCCACACTCGCAATAAACACACGACCTGTAACACATAATTGTACAATTATACAAAATTCTATTTGGCCTTATTACTAGTGGTTAGCTGTGATCATTACTATCAGTGGTGACATGATTTTAATTCAATCAGTTAGTTTGACAATGCTTTTCATAATCCCCAGCCACACAAGCTACTGATGGATAGTAATTTAAGTTGTGTTTTCAATCACTTTCAGGAAATATTTCATATCACACATGGGGACTCTACAAATGGGCTTCAGACATTGTGGGGATAGAACCTGGCTATTTGATAAGGAAACACATGACCCACTAGCCTAGCCCAGTACACTGAGCAAACTTCCAGCTAAGTGACTGCCAACAGCCTGGAAATAATCCAGTGATTGATATGCTGAGCATCAATGACATCCTTGCACACTGTCAGGCCATCAACTATGTCGCAGCACCTGTGGCATCAGTCAACCCTGTCACCTCTCACTTGGCAATCCTGCTTCATTTCTATTCTAAAACACTAAGGGACTGATCATAATGTATGGCTATGGGGCGCGATGATGATTTTAAGGGGGTCACCCATATTGTTCTGGAGAGGTAGTAGGGGTCATCAATTTTGTACAAATTAACTGGGGGTGGGGGTGTGTGTCATCATTTAAGTATCAAAAAAATAATTTAAAACTATGCTTAAAAATTAAGGGAAGGGGGTCGGTGGGCTGATGGATTTGTACATGACAAGCAGGGGGGTCACTTACTTTGTACATAATTTTTTATTTATTTTTTGGTGGTGGTGGTGGTGGTTGGGGAGGGGGGGGCATTCACATTGTATATGCTTCTCCTTAAAATCATCATCATCATCATCACACACATACACACATACACACCCTAGGCATAATTTATGGTGATTTATATATAACGTTATGTGCACACATCAGCTGTTGCCTCCATATGTAATATTCTCGTGATTTATGTAACCGTCTATATGCGTACTGCTATGACAAATATTAGGCTTATATGAAATATATACACTACCCGTTCTGTGATAGTTATAAGGTTGCTTCTCGCCATCGGTGGCATGACGTTCGATGGTTTGCACAAAACAGTCTCCGAGAGCCAGTAAGGAACTGTAAGTGGCTATATTTGTCAACAACAGGTGCTTGCTGAACGATCTCTTCGCAAATACGCTCAGTTTCGACAACATTGTATTTGAATGCTAGGTACAAACGACCACTAGCTGAAATCTATCAGTCAGAACCTGCATTTCATCAGAAAAATCCCCTGACCTCAAGTGTCCTACCATGATCGTGTTCGGTCACTAAACACGTGCATATATTTACAAACCCATCAGCAGTTAGCCCCCTTTGTTTACGAAATGCATTTTGTGATCTGTGTGTTCGGTTTTGTCAAAATGTGGAATAATCTGCGTTTACAAACGAAAAGGGAATCATATGGATTGGATTTTTAAGTTACACGCGACACTGTCAAAAGCTCAAACTATCAAAATTTTGTAACAGCTTAATAGCTCGTGAAAGAACTTACTAGCTGTTGCGAGAGGTTCTAATCAATATTTAGACGTTTCGTTTGTTTGTTTGTTGTTTGTTGATCATTGTTTTTGTTTGGTTTGGTTGCTCTTAACGCCGCACTCACCAATATTCCATCTATATGCTCTGTAAATAATCGAAGACAAATTCTAACCCGGATCTACACTTGTTTGGTGATATGATGAATTATTTCAACTTAACATCTATATTCTCTTCTTTTTTTTTCACGGGACGATTACTCTTAAAACGAATAGTAGTCATGGTGTAGCAACCTCTGCGTGATGCTGGTTCATCATCGTCAGAGACCATATCGGTATATATGGTCTTTGATCATCGTGTAATGTTCTCGATGTAACTGATGTCCTCGTGTAATGTTCCTGGTGTAACTGATGTCCTCGTAATGTCCCTGGTGTAACTGATGTCCTCGTGTAATGTTCCTGGTGTAACTGATGTCCTCGTGTAATGTTCCTGGTGTAACTGATGTCCTCGTGTAGTGTTCCTGGTGTAACTGATGTTCCTCGTGTAATGTTCCTGGTGTAACTGATGTCCTCGTGTAATGTTCCTGGTGTAACTGATGTCCTCGTGTAATGTTCCTGGTGTAACTGATGTCCTCGTGGAATGTTCCTGGTGTAACTGATGTCCCCGTGGAATGTTCCTGGTGTAACTGATGTCCTTGAACAATGTTCCTGGTGTAACTGATGTCCTCGTGTAATGTTCCTGGTGTAACTGATGTCCTCGTGGAATGTTCCTGGTGCTACTGATGTCCTCGTGGAATGTTCCTGCATGTTGTTCCAGGTGGGATGGGGGAATGTTCCCGGTTTAACTGATATATTTGTGTAATGTCCTTGGTTAACTTCTGTCCTCATTTTATGTTCCTGGTGTCACCTGTGTCTTCGTATAATGTTCCTAGTGTCACCTGTGTCCTCGTATAATGTTCCTGGTGTCACCTGTGTCCTCGTATTATGTTCCTAGTGTAACCTATGTCCTCGTGTAATGTTCCTGGTGTCACCTGTGTCATCGTATAATGTTCCTAGTGTAGCCTATGTCCTCGTATAATGTTCCTGGTGTCACCTGTGTCCTCGTATAATGTTCCTATGTTTTATGGCCAGGTGGGTAGCTTGGTAGAACCATGATGTCTCTGTCCACGATGTGCCCTATTTCCAATCTTGAGAGGCGCCTAAATTGTATCCTATGTGATTGGATGCTAGATCTGATTTCAAACAAACTAATTATGCTTGTACTAACAGGCGACAACGTGCCATGCCCATACGTATACCATATGCTATCCAGATCAGAATTCGTCTCCAGCAACTCATGCGTGTCGTGATATTGCTGGGATATTGTTGAAGGCAGCGTAAAATTAAATCTCCACAGCTAACGGGAGTAGCAACCTGGTTAGGCCATATGGTCGTCTTGGACTGTCAAGTAGGCACTTTCCATGTTTGTCGTAAACTATTACAAATATAACAGAAAATTACAGTATAAGCGCAAACTTTTATTAGCTATATCGACAAAAAGCAATTCAGAAAGTCATATCAACACAAACACACTCGATGAGAAAAAAATGTTTTGGTGAAGACAGTGTCAGAAGTTTCAGTGTCTCTAATTACTTTGACGAATTTCACATTTTTTTTAAAATTTAGTACTTTTGTAAAAAGTAGAGCTGCGAGCTGGACAATTAACAACAAAACGGCAATGTGTAAAAATGCATATTACATACGCAAACATTAAGTGTTATAACCAACTGCAGACCTTTTGTCCAAACAGAACTATATTACAAATGGAACAGAACTTTGACGTAAAAGGAAACAGTATTATGTCGCTACTTCAATAGCAAACAAATTTAGTCAATAAAACAATTTTCTCATAATAAAAAAATCAATGTTTTATGATACAATATGAACAATACTGGCTTCGGCTACATTCCCTGTTTTACACCTCACACTATTCGTGACTCCTATGTGATCAACAGTATGAGCATCGATCTACGCAATTAGGATACGATGACATGTGTCAACCAAGTCAGCGAGCCTGACCACCCGATCCCTTTAGTCGCCTTCTACGACAAGCATGGATTACTGAAGACCACGGGTTCACGATCTTCACGGGTTCCCCAAATGAGGTCATCTACCCTGTTACAGCCCGGTGACGCCAGTAGTAGAAAGATGTGACCGCAGATGTGTTGATTCGCGGTGGTCTGTTTGGATCTTGACTAACCACTGAGGGAAGTTGTACCTGAATATTGTTTACCTTTGTACACATGAGATACACTGTGGACCATGCAGGTTACAACCAATCAGGCGAACACCACTATAATGGACTAGCCAACAAAGATCATCAAACAGTTGTATCCGCATATCAAGAAAAGGGAAATCTTCAAGAAATATAGCCTACTCAACATTACAGAGGGATATTTGAATATTTCATACTGTTCCTTAAACAGGAGGGGCGGTGGGGTAGCCTAGTGGTTAAAGCGTCCGCTCGTCACGACGAAGGCCCGGGTTCGATTCCCCCACACGGGTACAAATATGTGAAGCCCATTTCTGGTGTCCTCCGCCGTGATATTGCTGGAATATTGCTAAAAGCGGCGTAAAACCATACTCACACACTCACTTAAACAGGAAAAAAATACCAGCACCTTGAGCATGTACTGGTTGTGGATATGTGCACTATATAATATATATAAATATATCCTATAATAAAATAATAATAATAACTGCATGCACCTGTATCGTTTTGTAACTTTAACGTTAACAGAACGTGAAGGTGCTCCACTTGCATGACATTACGGGAGACTACATACATGGCCATCTCCCATCAGCCAACCTCACACAATCAGATCCTACACTCTGAATATCCACATTAAATGCTGCGCAGTATTATTTCACGATTGTCTCTACCCTTTACCCGCGTGTTTCTCTGAAAACGTCTATTTACGGTGATTATTCTATAGTCGGAATCGCAGATTATTTCTCAAGGAGAATTTGATAACTTCCTCAATTAATCTTAAAAACGAAACCTGTGATATGGCCCAGTTGTTAACTCGTTTCGTCTTCCATGTAGGACGATAACATCCAAATACCACGAAGGGAAGTGAAAACTTTACTAAACGTAGCCTGTACAAAATAGTGGGAGCGTTAAATCCATAAACACAACCCACATTAACCCTAAAATGAATAATGAACACATCTGATGTCTGCGACACGTTTGTCTTGTTGTGGAAGGTCAAGGTCACTTTAAATTTGCTCTTTCCTTCAGGACCAAAGTTAAAGAAATAGTTCTCTCTCGTTGTTCATCCTAGGTTAAACAGGTTTAGTGCAATGTTTAGGGCATTACATGATGCTTTGAAGGTACAACCACAAAACAACAGACTATAGTCAACTGTCGTGCGGTGATCCCATTTCTATAACAGGTAAGATCTTTCTGTTTTATCTTCATGGGAATATAATAGGGGTTAATATTTAGGGGGAAACAACTATTGCGCGTTATAACTATAACTATAGCTATAGTCTATTGCAACCATCCTCGATAATCTCCAGGGTATACGTTTTTTTATAGAATGCAGTGCAGCGTTAAGCAACAAACATATAACCATGGGATCATTATATAACAGAAATATTGCTTACTGGGTGATTAAACAAAATAACTGGCGATTTCAGGGGATGGCATTGAGGAGGGTGATTGTTAGAGCAGTGAGAACTGGCAAGATCATTCCAGGTAAATACCCGAGATTCATGAGTTATAAACAGTCCAAGGACAACCACTGTCTAATGTAACCTGTCTGTAGCTATAGGCCGACATCTTGCTGTCCGTGGAGTAGGACCATGTCTCCATGAGTTCAGGCTTATCCCCGGATGTTGCGTCAGAGTCGACGTCATTCCCGTGAAGCCACGAACCTGACTTCACACCTCCGTCCGCTGACGTTTTTCTACAATCCTGTTGCTGCATTTCACATTCCAGGGACACATCTGTGTTGGGGCACCTTACAAAAGTGGGGTCATCTTTACATGGGTCACCTTTCTTGGCTGTAAATCCGGTAAAGTCAGCTTCATTTCTGCATCCGCGGGATACCTGCTATGACATAAGAAGACGTATTGACATATATTTCTACTAAGACAACTGCAACAACCTCTTAAAATTCAATAAATCGTTGATATTTCAAGTATGGATATGGATCCCAAGCTATCTTTGAGAGGGGAACGATGCTAAATGGGTCGGGTGTTCAGGCTCTGTGAATTGGCTGATTGCCTGTCAAACGATTGGCTGATCCCAGCTGTGTGGACTTTAAACTAGTTCCGCTGTTGGTAAGCGACACACGCTTACTCAAATGAGTAAACAGGAGCCCAGTCAAGGACTGATGCCCATTATGCCATTTTAGTCCACGTTGGATTATTTATTATTTACAAACCACCGACAAAGGGTTGGAATAGTGCTGAGTGTGAGGGTAAACAAACAAAACAATTCCATATTTTAGTCTCTAACATGTATGATAACTTATGACTGACTGACTGAGTTTGGTTTTACGCCGCTTTTAGCAATATTCCAGCAACATCACGGCGGGGGACACCAGAAATGGGCTTCACACATTGTATCCATGTGGGGATTCGAACCCGGGTCTTCGGCGTGACGAGCCAACGCTTTAACCACTAGGCTACCCCACCGCCCCCTGATAACCTATGAACAACGTTAACATACGTATGAAGATCCTTTATGATCCCCATGCTTCCCCAAAACATCATTGAATTCTCGCTGTTTTGTAAATATCCTATATAATAATTAGAGATGGAACACTTCTCTGGTAGGTAGCAGCTCTTGTGCAGGGATGTTCAATGGACGCTGACCACTAATTCTTTGGTACGAGACACCAAGACTGAACATTGTACATTTCCATCCTGAAACCCTGGGTCGTCTATACAATGCACACCCGTGAAGATCCGGGTCAGAATTGTTCTTCCGCAACCCATGCTTGTCGTAAGAGGCGACTAACGGGATCGGGTGGGCTTGCTGACTTGGTTGAAACATGTCATCACATCCCAATTGCGCAGATCGATGCTCATGCTGTTGATCACTGGATTGTCTGGTCCAAACTCGATTATTTATATACCGCCGCAGTATAGCTGGACTATGGCTGAGTGCGGCGTTAAACAACAAACAGAATCTATGCAATTCATGCTGAACACACCCTCCAGGGCATTCGTCACCACTCGCCACTTTCCGTAACCTCCAAGAAGACTTGTCCCGGAATAACACGAGTTGGTCACGAATGCCTCCAGGGATCTGCCCTCACGTGGATCACGCACAGAAGCTCAGCGCCCACCTGTACAAATGAAGTTCCACTTTCCTCGAATACAGGGAACGGCATCATCTTTGGTAGAGTGATCGCGATGCGTTCAAATATCATTCGATTCTTAATGAAGACCGCACCTCTATCCAAAATGAAAGGTATGATAATGATTAAATTATGGTTTTTATGAGCATGATTAGAACCAACATATTTCTTCTAAGAAAAAGACAAATTGGAAAGAGTGAGTGAGTTTGGTTTTACGCCGTTTTTAGCAATATTCCATCAATATTACGGCGGGGAACACCAGAAATGGTCTACACATTGTACCCATATGGGGAATCAAACCCGGGACTTCGGAGTGACAAGCGTACGCTTTAACCGCAGGGTAGGGTAGGGATGGAGAAATAGTGCATACGAAACGGTACAGTGTTAATGACATGACTTTTGTATGCTTGTTTACTTTAGCATATTCGATGCAGTGTTAAAAAAGTGAGAGCTGATCAAGAATGTTTTTGTTGGGTCAGTCTCTACATACACAGCAATCAGTGCAGTTAACGTTGCCGCAAAGACCACAATGAGAACAGCAGTCTGGGTTGTCGCCGACGTCATCACCGTCGCCCCTTGGCATCAGAAGAGGCTGTTGGTCTTTGTTCTTTGAACATATAAAAATTGGTTGGAACAATTATTTTGTGGAGGTGATGTAGTTTCTGTATAAATTGTGCAATGAAGGTATAACCATTAGTTTATCAATAATAACACCCATTGTAGTGCTGTGTCACCTTCCATCGCAGTATGCCAAAGTATTTAGTTATTACCTTATAAAATGAAAGCATGAATAAGACAAATGTGGGTTTTTTATTAAATAAAATAATATAACCCTCTCTGATAATTATAAATGACTTTAACGAAATAAATGTGTTCGCAGACCTATACCACACTGAACAAATAACAACATTGCAGTTCTTGAGAGGCATATAGAAGCTCGTATTCAAGTATAAGACAAAATATTGTGGATGTCAACTTCATTATTGTATACACAAAGTTTAAGGGCTTTTCCTTCCTTCGTCAGGTCATTCACGAAGAAGTTGACCTCCATAATATCTTAAACAACAGCATTGCTCATCATGTTCAAATGAATGAAAGCATACAGAAGATCAAATCTAAATCAGCTCAAATAGCTACCTCGCACTTTCACGAGCGATCGATGAGCATCAACTGTCTGATACATATCTACTTCCTTCGATCCTACCAAAATAACGTTAGTTTTTAAACCTACGAGTACGAATGTGGTGATGAAAAACCAAAGATTTCGATTATCGGATTCGAACCCACATTCAGAGGATATAGAGGCAGCAGTTTGCACCACGATGTGCGGCGTCTTAGACAAGTAAGCCAAAAAAGCGCGACAATTCGCTTTAAACCCCTTAAAAACTACAGCCATATTTTGTGACAATGTTTGGTATCATACCTGCGTTCTGGTACTTCTTACAAATATAAGCTATGAAATTCTTGCCTTCGACTGATGTTGAAACTGTCTGCGGAATGCTGCGGAACCCCCAGCGGCGAGGTCGAGCCCACACTGTGATGTTGTAGTTACCCCGTGGCACCAGGTCAGTTAACACAACGCCAATGTCCTCGTCAGTGGTGTTTAACTTCATGACCTGTGTATCAAGAGTATTGTTTTACGGCGCTTTTGGCTATGTCCCAACTTTGGATTGCAAGGGTTGTCTAAAATAGGCTTCACAGGTAATACCCCTATACGAATCGAACCTGGGCCTCCAAGAGCAACGAGTCACTCTCCAACAGGCTACCATACCGTTCCTGTAAATCTATACAGGACAAAAATAGTTAGGGATATATGTATATTTTGAAATTATGAATAATGATGTATTTATTCATTGACACATTGATAAAATATCAATCATAAAAATATCAATATCCCTAACTTATTTTGTCCAGTATATTTGCTTAGTTTTATATTATTCCACATTTCCGCTTTAAAGACCAATGTGGACAACCGTTCCAATTTTCTATGAAAGTCAGGCAATATTTCAGCAGTTTCAGTCCTTGCTGTCTACATTCAATACAACTATTGATTCGCAATCGGCCATGCATTTTCTACCAAGATTTTGAAATACTTGTCTTGCCTTTGCATGCGTTTATGACGAGTGCCACCGATGGGGGAGGATGATAGTGATTCATAAACGCATGCTCATTATATAGGTGGAATCAATCGACACTCAAAGGGTGAGTGAGTGAGTTTAGTTTTACGCCGCACTCCGCAATATTCCAGCTATATGGCGGCGATCTGTAAATAATCGAGTCTGGACCAGACAATCCAGTGATCAACAGCATAAGTATCGATCTGCGCAATTGGGAACCGATGACATGTGTCAACCAAGTCAGCGAGCCTGACCACCCGATCCCGTTAGTCGCCTCTTACGGCAAGCATGGGTTACTGAAGATCAATATTCTGACCCGGATCTTCACGGGTAGACTTTCTAAGGGGAGATGTCTTATGAAAAAAGTGTTTTTTGCTTTATTTCAATTCTAATACCATTTGACTCAGCATATTTGACTCCAGGTATAGGAGAAAACAAATTTCATTTGTCTGAAAATCACGTATGCTTACATGTTTCTTTCCATCCCTGTATCTGACAACGTATCTGTAAACATCATAATAGCGGTATCTGTCGTGTGGCTTCTTCCATTCCACGTGTAGTGTAGTGCTGTTTATGGCTGTCACGCTCAGGTTCCTCACTGGGCCAGGTTGTACTGCAAACAGATGTGAGAAACAGTTCCATGCAGCTCATTGTCTGTCTCCAAGACCCTTGAGAATAAAAATACATAATAGCCCTACTCAAGTCTAGATTCCCAAAGCTCCAGGAAGTCTTCTCTTTCTGACATTAAGGATTGTCCTGGGCAGCAGAATTTGATTTTCAGATTAATATATTGGACTATATTATTTATTTATTTATTTGGGGTGAGTTCGATGTGTGTGTGTGTGTGTGTGTGTGTGTGTGTGTGTGTGTGTGTGTGTGTGTGTGTGTGTGTGTGTGTGTGTGTGTGTGTGTGTGTGTGTGTGTGTGTGTTGTGTGTGTGTGTGTGTGTGTGTGTGCTTTAAAGAGAAAAGATATACTAGTCGATGGATGGAAGACATGTACAGCTAGCATTCGTCACCACTCGCCCCTTTCCGTAACCTGCAAGAAGTATTCGGCTTGTCCCGGAATAACACGAGTTGGTCACGAAATGGTACAGCTAGGTCAAGTTTTCTTGTAATGTACATTTGAAATAATTATCAGCATCAGTGAATAGATTACGTTATACTATTTCAAAAGTGGAGTAGTGTATTTCAGTCTGTGCACATGACATGCATTTTCTTTACCTGAGTATGTTTTGTTTTGTTTTATTTTTGGGTATTGTTGTAAACTCTGAATTCGAATCATTTATCCCCACTTTTAGGTAACAACTTTTCCCAAAGATCCATCGTTCTGGTGTTTCCTGTCCCGATCGTTATACTACAGAAAGCTGTGTATGTAGTCTATGTACTCACTGTGTCGGTCTGTTCTGATCTGTCCGCACATCGAGACTGCCTCTGTGTCGTCACTTCCGGTTAGGGTGACGTTTAAGATGTGATAGTACTCACAGTACTCCAGACTATCACAGTCATACACACATTTGCCAACAGACGTGTTGCAGGCCAAACTTGGGAAGGCATCGGGACACGTGTCATTTGGGGTCTGCAGTTCTCTGACAATGAAACAACATCCGGGATAGAATCCGTCAATTGAAACCTTGACCACGATTTTGTGTTTCCTTGATGTTTAACGCCGCACCTATATGACGGCGGTGCGAGTCTGGACCAGAATATCCAGTGATTTACATCATGAGCATTGATTTACCCCACTAAGATACGATAACATGCATCAACCAAGACAGCGAGCCTGAACACCCTATCACATTAATCGCCTCTTTCCACAAGCAATGGTCGAAATTCCTCACATTTTCTTTTGGGGGATACGAGAACTGACAATGTGATTGCGTTGAGCTGTACCTTTAAAACACAAGGTTAGGAATGAATGCGAAATAGTTTCACTTGAGACCCTCACGCGTAAATACCACATTAACCAGGCATCTCAACTACTCGTGGTGAGTGAGTGAGTTTAGCATTACGCCGCACTCAGCAATATTCCAGCTATATGGCGGCGGTCCGTAAATAATCCAGTCTGGACCAGACAATCCAGTGATCAACAGCATGAGCATCGATCTGCGCTATTGGGAACCGATGACATGTGTCAGTGAGCCTGACCACCCGGTCCCTTTAGTCGCCTCTTACGACAATCATGGGTTGCTGAAGATCAATATTCTAACCCGGACCTTCACGGGTAAATTACTCAGTGGTGTTTCTCTATGTCATATTGAAACTTAGACGCCGGGGCATTTAATTTGTTACATTGTTGCGGATTTTTACTTACATCGACTGTGAACATGCCGTACATGTCGTGAGGTCCCGTTGAACGTTGTCCGGAACGTCGTAATTACAGGTGAGAATCCTCTTTGCGTAGAGGACGCAGCTGATATTCTTCAGTTTGGACGGGGCTGATGAAGAAAAGCAAGATGAGTTATCTTCATAATAATGATGTTTACGATGAACAAAGGAACATCTTTAGACAAGACCTACTTAATGTAATACTGACATTTGTAACGGCGAACACGTATACTCTCTTTAAATGAACACACCTGTGGAAAAGATTACAACTGTTGTAGAAGAGTGAGTGAGTGAGTTTAGTTTTACGCCACACTCAGCAATATTCCCGCTATATGGCGGCGGTCTGTAAATAATCCAGTCTGGACCAGACAACCCAATGAGCATGAGCATCGATCTACGCAGTTGGGATACGATGACATGTGTTAACCAAGTCAGAGAGCCTGACTACCCGATCCCATTAGTCGCCTCTTAGGACAAGCATGGCTTGATGATCAATATTCTGACCCGGATCTTCTCGGGTCTGTTGTAGAAGAACACATGATGATCCTGCCACTAATGATATCTTGAATGTTTTGGTGTCAGAGACTCGGAAAGATGAAGACAAACACTCCCTCATAGAATACAATATAGCTAGAATTATGACTTGTGTTGATTAATATAAGGAAATGATTTTCTGGAAACAAGTGTGAAACATTGACTTCTCCCTAGAATAATGGTCAGCACTGGAAATTATATAACATGGATATTTAATATATATAAACATTATACGGAGAAATGATGATTTCATTATTTGGAAACTATATTATGGCCATGGGTCACGGAAACCTTGAAGGAATGTACAGAGGAGTGAGTGAGTGGGTATAGTTTTACATCGCTTTTAACAATATCACGGCGGGGACAACAGAAATGGGCTTCACACTTTGTACCCATGTGGGGAATCGAATCCTGGCTTCAGCGGGCGCATTAACCATTAGACTATCCCACCGCAGAGTGAGTGAGTGAGTTTAGTTTTAGCAATGTGCAATATCTCGGCGGGGGACACCAAAGCTTCACACATTGTACCTATGTTGGGAATCGAACCCGGGTCTTCTGCGTGACGAACGAACGCTTTACACACACACACACACACACACACACACACACACACACACACACACACACACACACACACACACACACACGCACACACACACACACACACACACACACACACACACACACACACACACACACGTCGTTGTAGATGGTGCGCATCGGTGTTGACTCCTCCCTGGCTCTCTTCCTCAGGCTGCTGACAAAACGGACCTTCTGACTATCCTCTCGTGGGTGATCATGTTCTGTCGTATTCCTTACAACATTGCCAACAGTTGTGAGTCTTCCTCTGCATGTTGACTGAACACACATCCAGTGTACACAGGACTGTCTCTCAATATTCTAAGTGTTAAGATAACCATCAAGTAGGACTTGGGGGCTACCTCTCCGTGACATAACACACTCAACATTACGCAGACCAGCCATGTTGATGCCATGTTAGTTTGTTGTCAACAGCTATATACTATACGGAACTATCTCAATTTACTTTCTCATCTCACCTTCTCATTTCCCTCCATTTCTCAATATTACTGTGTATCTTTCATCATGGCACTTGGCGGTGGGGTAGCCTAGTGGTTAAAGCGTTGGTTCGTCACGCCGAAGACCCGGGTTCGAATCCCCACATGGGTACAATGTGTGAAGCCCATTTCTGGTGTCCCCCGCCGTGATGTTGCTGGAATATTGCTAAAAGCGGCGTAAAACCAAACTCAGTCAGTCAGTCATCATGGCACTAACACAAACTTAATTTCAACATTTAACAACCTACACACTATCCAATTTGTAAAATTGTTCTACTCACTAGAGGTTTATCTTTCATCATGAAACTAAAGCAACTTTTAGCTAATCCCAAATTTCCTTGACACAAAACACTAAACAAGAGATTAATCCCTCCCTTGATATCATCTGTATACTCTATGCACTAATCTCTCTTTGGGTCAGTCCATTATGCCAGACAGGTAAATGTAGTGTGTTGTTTTAACTAATTGTAGGGGTACTGGGGTGTAGGGGTAGTGGCATGTAGGGGTTATGGGGTACAACCGTGTGAGGATACACGTACGTACGTGTGTGTGTGTGTGTGTGTGTGTGTGTGTGTGTGCGTGCGCGTGTGTGTGCGTGCGCTACATGCGTGTGTGCACGTGTGTTTTTCTTTAATAACTTAACTTTGATCGTAGCCAATGTGTTAAGAATGGGCTTAAGAAGTTCGTAGGGCTACGAACGTTTCGAGAATAGCTTGCCTGCGCGAGACGGGGTTAGATAGTCCCTCATATCGTATCGTCTAGTCAACATGCAGCAGGTCAGATAACAACGACAAAAGGTGGTATGGGAACGGTTTCCTGGTGATAACAAATACCGATAGACGAGGGGTCAGTCAGTGTGACTTATGACTCTTTTTTAGATATATAAGAGTTTAAATTTATTGTTTGGAATGGAAGTACGAACTTTGAAAAAAGTAAACGAAACTGGCTTCCAAAAGAATGTTCACACCAGTGTTTGCTGGTGTTTTAAAATGAAACAACCCATAGATCTCACCAACCCGAAACATGAGTCTCATTAACCTATTCAGACAATGACCTACTTTTCAGCCGATCTGAATTTCCTCGTGTGAAAGAGAAAAGAGACACCACAAACAACTATGGTTACACTGAATTCCAATTCCTTGTGTCGTAAGAATATGTTATTTATAAGTGAATTTGAATTTTAAACTTTAATAACATCGTACATGTGTATTTCAATATTTTATGGCGAAGTGTAGGCAGCATGACCTTAACTAAGACGTCACAGACTGTCCCTGTTTGATGAGGTGGTAAAATGATTTACAATGCATCTGGCTCACTGGTTACACCTGTTATATGTTCTTTGCGCTTGTTCAGTGTAGTTCTGTAACGCCCAATGTAAATAATATAATATCAAGTCCGTACCAGACCGCCAAACTTTTCTAGCGGCAGAGCCTCGTTTTGAGATTTCCACAATTTCCCTGTTTCCGTTTGTCAGAGCACGTTGTACGACAGAGCACGCTACACGACATATTTTCAAGGATTAGAAGAAGCGTAGTGTTGCAATATACAAGTGCTTAGATGTATCAAATAATACTGATTGCTTTTTATGTATCCAGTTATATGAATTGGTCTCACAATTCTGGACTGGTTATTGTACTAAGTTGCGCAATAGGGCGGGACCCAGTCAGCAGGAAACGAGACTGTTGTGAAATCAATGTTTTGACTTGAGTCGTGTTTCAGACCAGTTTGCAGTGTTACAGTGACGGTATTCAGCCTAAAAACCGTTTTGATAACGTTTGTAATTATTTGGTCGAATCCAATTTTCAGATGTACTCTTTCTTCTACCAGGCACTTTAGTTGCTTAGTGTTGGGAATTGGTTAAAATCTCATAACTGATGATTGGTTCAATACTACCGATTAATCATCGAAAATATTTGGTTTGCGTCATTTATGAAATGTTCCTGGTTATTTGTGTTTTCACAAAAACATAAAGTAAACAACATTTAGTTCTTTTATTTTATTTTTTTTCAAATTGCACATCTTTAAATGATGACTAGTATGTTAGGAATATAAATTTCTTGGGGTCAATCATGACATGACGTGACATGGACCACTACTAGTAGGGATGCAGCAATCTACGCAGAGATGCAATTACAAACGGTCTTTAAAAGTTCAAAACATTTTGGTGATATGTCACATAATTACCAGGGATACGAGTACAGTTACCCTGTGACAAAACACTCGCTAAACCTACAAGTCATTCCAATCAGTTCATCTGATATCTGCCATTTCAATAATATTGTAGGGTTGGGCACAGAGACTTGAGGGAAAGTAATATATGCAGTTTAAATGTGTGTATGGTTTTGTTAACTGTTAACAATATTGTTTAGTTTGTACTTTATTCTCCTTATTTGGATATGGTTATCATGCGTGGAAGCTGAAACGAGTCGAACAACGGGCCTACCCTAGTGTCATTGTTTTCCTTGTTTGCGAACTTATAAAGATAATCCTTGAGAGAGAGTTTATCAATATATAAATAAGAGTCATCAGGAGATGACATTTCACCCAGCCTGGTGAAGTTTGAAAATGGCGTTTGTCGACTTACACCTCGTTTTTGTTTCATTGCCACTGGATATACCCTTTGCTCAGCAATAACGCTGTGAGGTATCTTTTTAGCATCCAAAATCATCTATAGACACCCCTTCACCATTAAACTAATATGTGTAGCAAATTTCAACAAGGAGTATAGGACTCCGGTTTTCCCTTTCAGCTTGGCAGCTGGGACGGTAGCATACAAAATGTACAAAGAAATGGTTTTGACATCAATAAAATGGTTCTTTTTCTGAGATTTAAAATTCAGGCAAATATTTTGAATTGAGTGAGTGGGTTATTATGTAACGTCGCATCGGATTTTCTGAAACACTACATCTAATGACCATTGTATATCGGTTTCGTTCAAGAACCCAGTTGCGCATCAACAGTCAGATTCTTCCACGGGGTGTGGGGGTGGGGGGTGGGGGTGGTGGGGTGGTGGTGGTGGTTTGTACTTTAGTCGTTTGGTGAAGTTTAGTCGTTAAAACTGTCGCTTGTCATGTCCAAAGTTGAGATTTGACTTAAAGGATTTTTAAAACAGTATGCATTTTTATTACATAATGTCATTCAAACATGAATATATACCACATCTGCACCAGACATTTATGAAAAACAGTCGTAAAAATACATAACCTTGGGTGCAATGTATGAAGCCCATTTCTCGTGAAACCATTTTGATATTATTGGAATATTCCTACATCTATACTCGCTCCCCCTCTCCATCCCTCACTCACTCACTCACTCCGCATGTCGTTGCCTTGGCGGCCTTACCTCCATCTGTCCAATCAAAACAGGTCGATAGGTCAACAAAGATGAATAATATGTACACTTTAATGACGGATATGGTCATAGTATGAACTGAAATAAAAATAACATAATGCATTATTACCGCCCGCTCCCATCAGAAACATGAACAATAATATATGGACGTAATGAATGGACATAATGAATTTAAGACATATTATTCATTAATCGAAGCGCTTACTTCGTACAATGTATTTATTCACATGACTAAAGAAATTTTCATTGACAGTATTTGTCAGAGCAGGTTTGCCGTAAAGAATGGTATCAATGTCTAAGTGAACTTTTGATAGTTCAAAGTCTTGCTTCAGATCAAAACGGCAGCTGACAAATTTTGGACATTTTAAAAAGAAATGGTTAACACCTTCCACCGGAGCACCACAATTGCAAGCTGTACTCTCCGATAAATTAACACGAAAAGAACTGCATGTAATGAACTACACCAATGTCTTAACTTCGTGTGTAGTATTTTGTCTTTCTTTCACATATAGAAAATATTTTGGAACTTTGTCAAATTTTTTCAGATAACTTTGATTTAAACGATGATAATGAATTTGTACATTTTGTTGTAGAGGAGAAAGCATTCCATAAGCTTGCATAATCATAAATAAATAACTTTTGGAGAATTGAGGTGCGAAATTTAGGAATAGCCAAATCTGATTTGTTACGCAAATTGTATCCGGAAATGGTTTCAGTAAAAGGTGGAAGTAAATATATCAGGTAATCAGGAGCTTGCATATTAACAATTTTGCAGAATGTACAGAGTTTTCTTTGTGTTCGTCTAACTTTCAATGGTAACCAAACAGTGTCACTGTATAAACTATATCTTGAAGAGAATTTAGGCAATCCGGTTACAATTCTTGCTGCTTCAAGTTGTAACATTTCAAGTTAAACACAAATAAAGCTAAGGCGATTATCCCAGACCTCAGATGCATATTCTAAAATAGGCCTAATACAGTGCACTCTGTATAATTCGGACCGGCTTGCTTGGACCGACTAAAAAGTCCGAATTAGACAGCAGTCCGAGGTACACAGATTTTCATCGCAGTTGAAGACATCTTCTAAATTTGTATACATCTGTATACATTTCATACATACTAGACCTAATCACCCGAGTCTCTTACTACTAGCATGGGTTGCTGAAGGCCAATTCTAACCCGGATCTTCAGGACAATTGTGCGTTTTTGTTTTCCTTTTATCACTTCAGTGCTTT